>NW_027586498.1:0-1445 GCF_028453695.1 Augochlora pura
ATGTTTTATCCCAATTATATTCACTTAATTTCTCTTGTATCCTCTTGAATCTCTCTTATATCGATGGGTATTATGTTGTATCTCCCTGATATCTTCTTAAATTCCCCTGTATCCTCTTGTATCTCTCTTATATCCTTGCATATTATGTTATATATTCCGTATATACACTTAAACTCCCTTGTATCCTCGTGTGTCTCCCTCATATAATTGGATATTATGTTTTATCTCACTTATATACACTTAATTTCTCTTGTATCCTCGTGCATCTCTCTTATATCCTTGCATATTATGTTGTATCTCACTTATATACACTTAAATTCCCGTGTATCCTCTTTGTGTCCCTCTCGTATAAATGGATATCATGTTTTATCCCACTTATATCCACTTAAATTCCCTTGTATCCTCTTGCATCTCGCTTATATCCTTGGATATTATGTTTTATCCGACTTATATACACTTAAGTTACCTTGCATGCTCTTCTATCTCTCTCATATAATTGGATATCATGTTTTATCCCAATTATATCCACTTAAATTCCCTTGTATCCTCTTGAACCTCTCTTATATCCATGGATATTATGTTGTATCTCCCTTATGTACACTTAAATTCCCTTGTGTCCTCTTGTATCTCCCTTATAACCTCGGATATTATCTTTTCTCTAACTTATATACACTTAAATTCCCTTATATCCGCTTGTGTCTCTCTCATATAATTTGATGTCATGTTTTATCTCACCTATATACACTTAAATTACCTTGTATCCTCTTCTATCTCTCTCATGCAATTGGATGTCATGTTTTATCCCACTTATATACACTTAAGATCCCTTCTTTCCTCTTCTGTCTCTCCCATATAATTGGATATCATGTTTTATCCCACTTATATACATTTAGATTCATTTCTATCCTCTTCTATCTCTCTCATATAATTGCATATCATGTTTTATCCCAATTATATCCACTTAAATTCTCTTGTATCCTCGTGCATCTCTCTTATATCCTTGCATATTATGTTGTATCTCCCTTATGTACACTTAAATTCCCTCGTATCCTCTTGTATCTCTCTCGTATAATTGGATATTATGTTTTATCACACTTATATACACTTAAATTACCTTGCATCCTCTTCTATCTGTCTCATATAATTGGATATCATGTTTTATCCCAATTATATCCACTTAAATTCCCTTGTATCCTCTTGTGTCTCTCTAATATCCGTGTATATTATGTTGTATCTCACTTATATACACTTAAATTCCCTCGCATCCTCTTGTATCTCTCTTATATCCTTGCATATTATGGTGTATCCCACTTATATACACTTAAATTCCCGTGTATCCTCATGCGTCTCCCTCGTATAATTGGATAATATGTTTTATCTCACATATATACACTTAAATACCTTGCATCCTCTTCTATCTCTCTCATATAATTGGATATCATGTT
>NW_027586499.1:0-1445 GCF_028453695.1 Augochlora pura
ATATTATGTTGTATCTCACTTATATATACATAAATGCCCTTATATCCCCTTCTATGTGCCTCATATACATAAATGCCCTTATATCCTCTTCTATCTCCCTCATATCTTGGCACATTATGTTGTATCTCACTTATATACACTTAAATCCCCTTGTGTCTCCCATATATGCGTGGATTTTATGTTGTATCTTACTTATATACAATTAAATTCCCTTGTATCCTCTTGTGTCTCACTTATATCCTTGGATATTATGTTGTATCTCACTTATATTCACTTAAATTCCCTTGCATCCTCTTCTATCTCTGTCATATAAATGGGTATCATGTTTTATCTCACTTATATCCACTTAAATACCATTGTATTCTCCTCTACCTCTCTTATGTCCTTGGATATTATGTTCTATCTCACTTATATACACTTAAATTCCCATCTATCCCCTTCTATCTCTTTCATATCCTTGGATATTATGTTGTATCTTATTTAAATACACTTGAATTCTCTTCTATCCTCTTCTATCTCCTTTATATCCTTGGATATTATGTTGTATCTCACATATATACACTTAAATTTCCTTGTATCCTCTTCTATCTCTTTTTAATTTTTGGATACCATGTTTTATCCCACTTAGAGCCATTTAAATTCCCTTGTATCCTTTTGTATCTCTCTTATATCCTTGCATATTATGTTGTATCTCACTTATATACACTTAAATTCCCTTGTATCCTCTTCTATCTCTCTCATATGATTGGATATCATGTTTTGTCGCACTTAGGTCCACTTAAATTCCCTTCAATCCTCCTGTAACTCTCTTATATCCTTGCAGATTATGTTGTATCTCACTTATATACATTTAAATTCCCTTGCATCCCCTTCTATCTCTGTCATATAAATGGGTATCACGTTTTATCTCACTTATATCCACTTAAAAGGGTGATCCGCAAGATGGCCGACTGAGTGGAAGTGTCTCCGCGCTGCTCCGTATCTCGCGCATCGTTTGTGTGTGAATATTTGTAAAAAGAATTGTGAAAAGGGTACTAGTAGAACAATGAGCATTAAAGGACTGTTTGTGGAATGTGTTTGACAATGGACCTATGGACTAAAAGCTATAGCAGCACAAAGATCTTCCGAAGATCGAGTGCAATGACCGTTACGTCGGTTACGAACGTAAACCACGTGGTGGCCGTGAACTTTTGTGAAAAAATAACCAACAGAAAACTTTTATACATATGTGCACAACCACATAATGGTTGTTAGACTTAATAGTGACATGTGCAACATAGATATAACGAAAATAGACAGGATTAATTAATTTTTAACGTTAATATTAAAACTACATGGACTGCGCATGACGGCGGCGATCGATCTATCGATCGTCGACCACGTGGCGGCCGCAGACTCTAGACGTATTTATTAAAATTACAATTAATAGAAGACTTTTTACATGT
>NW_027586500.1:0-1445 GCF_028453695.1 Augochlora pura
CGGACACCAGGGGAAGGTACATCGTCGAGATGGCGGCTCGCCTGAACGTGGTGGTCCACAACAGAGGGTCGTCCACGACCTTTCGGCGGTTCGGCTATAGGGAGACCATCGTGGACGTCACGATGGCTTCCGAGGATGTGGCCCCCCGTATAGATGACTGGAAAGTCATCGAGGACTATACGGGGAGCGACCACCAGTATGTGGCTTTCCGGATAGCTGGAAAACAGCGGCGGAGTCAAGTCCCACCCTCCTCTAGAGGATGGAACATGAAGACTCTCCATCAAGTTCCAAGAGGCCCTCCAATCTGGGTTGGATAACATCCCGCGGCCTACAGAGGGACCTCGTACCCGGTTATCGGTGGAGCAGCTCGTTCACAGAACAATTAGCGCCATCCATGGGGCGTGAGAGGCGTTGATGAGCCGAGGGAAGCCACTCAGTTTGAGGAGACTGGTGGTCAAGCGACATTCCCGACCTACGACGGTACTGCCTGCGTCTGCGGCGGAATGCCCAACGCGCCGGACGCACTCCCGACGGGGAAACCCTGTGGCAAACCTACAGGGCCAAGCGTCGGGAGTTGCGACATAAAATTAGGATCAGCCAGCGGCGCTGCTGGCAGAGCCTCCGCGAAGAGGTTAATCGGGATCCGTGGGGTCTGGGATATAAGATCGTACGCCGCAAGATCGGTGCCCAGAATGGCCCTGCGATCCTACCAGCGGACGAGGCGTCGGCGGTCGTGGACGCCCTCTTCCCGGTAGACCAGGCGAGGGCGCGACGGTCAGTGGAACTGTTGGCGGAGGATATTCCTCCTTTCACCGAGCGTGAACTGACCGAGGCAGCCCGCTCCTTCCACAACAGGAAGGCTCCGGGCCCTGATGGAATCCCAGCAGAGGTCGTGAAGCTGGCAGTCCGGCTATTCCCGCGGCCGATGCTGAACATGCTTAACGCCTGTTTGGGCTCCGGAGTGTGGCCGGTCCGATGGAAGATCCAACGCCTGGCCCTGATCAACAAGGGAAAGGGGCAGCTTTCGGGTCCGTCGGCGTACAGACCTATCTGTATGGTGGACACGGCCGGAAAGCTGCTAGAAAAGATGATCAGACCCCGGCTGCTGACGGCGTACAGGGCAGTGGGGGATCTGTCGGATCGGCAGTACGGTTTTAGGCGCGGAAGGTCCACCGTCGACGCCCTCCGGATGGTCCTGCGGGCGGCGGAGAGTGCCGAGATAGGCAATCGCCACAACTGGCGCGTCGTCCTCGTGGCCACGCTGGACGTGAGAAACGCCTTCAATTCGGCGAGCTGGGCGGAGATACTCGCGGCCCTGGAGAACACCTTCCACGTGCCTGACTACCTCCTCCGCTTAGTGGAGGATTACTTCGACGACCGTGTCCTCCTGTACGACACGATCGAGGGAAGGCGGAGGAGGTCCGTCTCCGCAGGAGTGGCCCAGG
>NW_027586501.1:0-1445 GCF_028453695.1 Augochlora pura
CAGCTCCTGACCACGTTGTGCTTTCTCCACCGACACAGGATCGCACGAATTCTAGCGTATCCGGCACCAGGACTGAATCTAGTGACTTGCATATGGGTCTCCAGGGCATTATTGAGTTAACACCTATGTTGAACGAGGGGAAGAAGATCCCTATCTGAAGTCTATAAGTCCCCAAGAGCGCAAAGAGGATCGTATCAACAACAGGGGAATTTCAGAACCGAGTTAAACTAATTGCACCAGACGAATAATTTGGAGTTGATAAACTAAGTGACTATGCTAAAATAAAGAATAGAGTGTGTTCCGTCCTACAACGGAACTTTGTCTTTCAGTTATTTTATTTCTTTTCAAATTCGGGTTTTGTCAATTCATACGGTTATTACTTTAGTGTGCTTTTTATATCGCCTAATTACATTAAGAAATCTCATTTGCGCTAAATCGCTTTATTAATATAGCCGATCATAAAGCGATTTCTTCCAAATTAGTTTTCCCGTTTATGGTAGGGTCGCCAGATGGGCCGCGCCGGGCACTCGCTCGGGTTTCGTCCGGTGCTACGTCACTCACTTGGGTTTTCCCGGTACTACGTCACCGCGAGGCCCGGGCCCTCTGACTTCCCTCTCCATCTCACCGGTAGCCAATCCGCGTTTGAGCGTTCATCCGGAAAGGCATAAAAAGGACAGAAAACTTGCAATCTCGGTCATTACATTTTTCGCAATTACATTTTCCAACACTCTTCAGTATTTCGATCATCGCTTACATAACGTCAGTTCATCACAACATAATACCGAAGCATAACCAGTAAACCCGTGTACCAAAGTGACTTGTTTTTGTTAGAATATATTGTTTATTTCATGTTTAAAAGTGTGTCACATTCTTCACCTCAACCAGCTCTACTACCTTAAGTGGTCATAGGGCATCGCGACTAACGTTGTCTTTGTAGAATCGAGGCCTTACAACCCTCGTAGACCGGTCAGTGGTCTCAGTGTTAGTTCGCGAAAAACAGAGTGTACAATGTTTTTACCACACTTGGAACCATCTATTTGAAATAACATAAGATGTATCTTTTTAAAGGCACGTGTCTTGGTGAACGTATCATACACTCAGTTTAACGGTTAAAATAAAAGAAACTATTGTCTTGGACGACATGTCTGTTATCAAATTATTGAATTTAATTGTTTCGTTAATGACGGAACAATTTGTATCATAGTTGGTTTCATCTATACTGCGACTTTGTAATATTTTCTAGTTTCAAACATTACAAACGACCGCTAAAATCCAGCGGTCATAAAGACCACAAACCATATCCCATCTCTCCCACCTCCCATCCCCAATTCTGTTTTTATTTGTGGGCGCGAGGCATCGCGTCGCGAGTTCGCCTCCCTGTGGTTCCCCCTAGGCGTGAATGGGAGAGGGAGAAATCTCGAACCCACTCACTAAAGAACTCGCGT
>NW_027586502.1:0-6243 GCF_028453695.1 Augochlora pura
GAACTTCCGGTCGCCGCAACCTCTCCGCCGCGCCGCGTCGGACAATCAAAGCCATTTAGAAGCACTTCGAGTGCACTTTATTGGAATAACCTAGATGTCGCGATCGAACGGCCCGCGAAAGGTGCCAACGGCGTCAATTCCGCTTCAGGACCCTCGAGAGAGAAAGAAAAGGGACGGGGGATGAGAAGGAAAAGAGAGAGAGAGAGAGAGGGAGAGAGACAGGGAGAGGGTTGGAGAGAGCCACGGGCATAGGGGTTACTGGGGCGGCCGTCAGAATTTTTCTTTCATCTCCCTAACCTGCATGCCGATAATCAAACATCAAAATCAAGTCTCGCCTTGCTTCGCGAAGCGTGGAATGTCTATAGGGTGGTACACGGGCGGATTCCCTTGGGGCGGACTGCCCCTTGAAATTTTCTACGCGGCTCTGGCTTGCATAACCTAGCTGTCGAGTAGGTTATATAACCTAGCTGTTGACTGGCTTGCATAACCTACTATGATTCGGAACAATATTATTTTATAATCATACCATTATTATATAGAGTGTCACAATCTCTATCAGGAAATGTACCTGACGTTATTTGAAGCAACTTTTTCCTTTGCGAAAATGCAATCGGCCGCTTTGTTTAGGAGATATTAATAAAATGCGGTGACCAATGAGAAGCGATATCGGCTCGTGCTGAAGCGCTATTGGTCAACGTATTTCGCTAATAACTTCTTAACGACGCATCGGAGAACATTTTCGTAAAGGAAAAAGTTGTTTGAAATCGCCTCAAGTTTCCGAATTATGGGTCACTTTTAGGACACCGTGTATTGAAGAACCCGGTGAAGCTCATCTGGCGCTAGGTAGTCGAGCCAATCGGCGGGACTGGGCGTTGTCCGCTCGTTGACGCGACCTCCTTGTGCTAATAAAGCTTGCCTCTCATTGGACACTATTTTTTGTTAATAACTCATAAATAAAACCGCGGAGAAAATTGTTGTAAAGGAGAAAGTTGTTTAAAATGATCTCAGGTATCTTTGCGGATTGTTAGATATTTTTGGGATACTCTGTATATATTTGTCAGTAAAAAAATTGCCGTTATAGGCATAATAAGAAATGCAAAAATCATTAATTATTAGTAAATAACTAAAATTACAGTTATTGACTAAAAATTATATAGTAATTGATAGGTTATGTGACAGAGATCGATCCTTCTATTAGAACAATCATAAAAACGTAATTAATTCTAACATACAATATAGTTTACTTGTCAATAAAGGCTTGAATCTATAGTGAATAACATATTTGTTTATGTAATTATCATTACATAAACATTATATTATTGTATATTTTTTTAATAATATTTATTTTAATAAATTCACTATTCCCAATTTTTTAAGAAAACGCTGGATCACAGTAAACCCGACGACAACCGCTCCACCCAATTCCTTCGAATATTCGTGGAACCTGCGCAGGCAGAGACCGATCGTTTTCTTTCTAATTGGATCTGCCAACGATCGGGCAACCGAATACAGTGCCCCGTGACCGTATTGAATGGCTCTCGGAACGAGCCGGTCGCCGGTTGCGTTCAAACGGCAACGTTTTTCACGCCGAAACCGACAGACGTGACTCACACTCTGTCAAGCCGACGGGAGACAATAATATAAGCGAGAGGCGAGGGGGAGAACGGAGGGGGGCAAGTGTCGCGGCGACTCCGCCGTTGAAAGTCGCCGATAAATAGTGATTAGCTAAGACTCAGACCGCAGCCAGACCTTGCACGGATCGGTAGCCTTCTCTCTCCTCTCGCTATCCCGGGCTAATTGCACGTAATAACTAACGCGCCGTCAAGACTTCAACGCCATTTATGGCAGTTTCGCGGACGCGCGGCCGGCCACCGGCTTCTTCGGCTTCTTTTCTCCTCTCCGAACGGCGAGAGTGAACAATCACTGGCCCTTGAGATATTCCCGGATCGCCGAGATCCTACTCTTTTTTTCCCACGCCAATGTCAATATCTGTGGCAACGCTGCCTGATTTCGCGGCTCTGTTCGAAATTATTCGGTCGGCGAATCAATTTGCAAGCTTCGGTTTTGTTTTATGGCGATTTGGGTGGTAATTCACGAAGGGAGGATGTTAGAAAGTTCTCTTCTTGCTCGATATGCTATATTATATCATAGTAACTCAAGTAAATTATATTATATTATAGTATAGTATATTATATCATAGTATACTATATTATATTATATTACTCTGTACTAAGCTACTATAATATAATAATGGCATATAATAATATAGTATAGTATAATATGTATTATACTATACTATATTATGTTATAGAAAATTTTAAATATTATATTATATGACAGGATAATAAATACTAAATATCGTATTATATCATAGTAACTATTAAATATTAAACAATCTTATTATATTATAGAAAATATTATATATTATATTATAGAAAATGTGAAATATTATAATATAATGTAGTATAATAAATGTTAAATATTGTATTATATTGTAGTCAATATTAAATATTAAAAAATATATTACATTAAATATTGTACTACATTATAAAAACTTTAAAATATTATATTATACTGTAGTAAATATTAAATTCAATATTGAATAGGGTATTATATTATAGTAAATATTAAATAGTATATTACATTATAGTAAATATTAAATCGTACATTACATTATAGTGAATTTGAAATATGTAAATCAACCTTTTGCACTCGAAACTTTCTTAATTCCAACCTGAAAATACTTGTTTCAACCCCTAGCATTTCCACATCGTAAAATCATTTTTATATCATATATAAAAGAAGACTTCTTATCGAAGACACGGTTTTTAATAATTGCGAGCACTTTCTTCGATTACCCAATTCCCTCGTAAACGCGCAAAATCCACAATGCAGCGATAACACAACTTTCCACCGCGAGAAACGGTCTCCATTGTGAAACGTCTTGAACAGAAGATAATTCTCTCCGGTTAACGGATTAAACTGCCGGCATTCCAGCGAAGTCCTTAAACGGCGGCTAAAGGACGCCCGTTTCACCGAGGAAAATTTCATTTCCTGAACCACGTGAAAACTCTAATTCGGCGGCGAACGATCCGCCGGCGTGTTTCCGGATCGTTCGCCAGCGTGGAGAACTTCGAAAAATTCCCGGTGAAAACGGGAAAACGAAAATCTTAGCTCGCTCGCGGCGCTCGCTCGTAGCGAAATCTGGGTCATTCGCACCAGCGCGCAAGACGAGTATTCCCGTCATTACTCACCGTTAATTACTCGCGGGCCCGGGGACGGTGTCGATCGGAGGAATTCCTCGCCTAAGAGGCCGCGCGCGGTCGTTTTCAAACGCTCTCGCGGCTCTTACGTCGCGCTCTGCCCGCTTAATGACTCCGCGAACATTTTGGGTCAACAGTCGCCGGCGAGCAGGAACGCTCCGCGAAACCCTTTGCCGCGAAAACCGGCGCCGCGATGGTCCAGGAATTTTTTAAAATTTTACGTTTCAAAAATTGTCTGCTTCTTTCGAAGCGAGGATGAGTTGAAGCGTCAAAATGTAAACTTTTAGGTCTTGGGGATAACTTTTTTTAGTTGGTATAATATATGTAATATAAAGTAATGTAATGTATTATAATATTATATAATATATGATGATATAATACGATATTATTATTATTATTATTATTATTAGGATTCATTAATTTCTTGATATATTAATTATTACATTAATAATAATAATAATAATATAATATTATCATATATAACGGATATAGAAAACTACAAATTAGATTCAATTTTATATGTACAAAGCGAACTTCGTCATAGAAAATAGAATTATTATATTGTACACTCTTATGCTGTAACTTTTAATTTATATTATTTAAATGTATTCTAAAAGGACCTTACTAGCCCGTTAATAATGAATAATAATAATAGCGTGAGTCAGAGAAATTGTTCTAGATTTCCGATTAAAATAGCTTCGACTGCAAAGGGTTAAACAACTCATTGCGCTCGGTTTCCAGTAGAAATCTCTCTCTCTCTCTCTCTCTCTCTCTCGCGAAAAAAGCCCACCGGAAGAAAGCGACGCGATAAGTCCGGCACCGAAGAGAAGCTCGATTCATATTTGCGATAACGCGGCGGCACGCGGAGATACAGAGAGGCAACCGAGAGTCCAAGTTTAGCAGCTCGCGCGGAAAGGTCTGAAATGAATCATGCACGCCTTTTCAGAATACAGGATACGTCAGTGTTAACAGCGCTACTCGGAAACCGGGCCGCGTCGCGTTTAGAGGAACCGATCTCCCGGCGGTTCTGCGCGATCGATCGGGATGTCCCTGCTTCTGCATCATTGCTAACCCTTTTAAACGTTTTGATTTTTTATTGAAATTAAATTGTTCAGAAGTTGGAGGTAATTACAATTTAATTTTGATAGGTAAATTTTTTAAAATTTGGTTATTGAATAAATTTGATTAAATAATTTTGTTTAAATTATTTAGGTTTATTTGATTTGAAAATGGGAAATTTATTTGAATTTTATGTTTGATTAAATTTTATAGTTGAATTTTTTATTAAAATTGAATTGTTTAGAAGTTGGGGGTAATTATAATTTGATTATTGATAGATGAATTTTTAAAAATTTAGTTTATTGATTAAATTTGATTAAGTAATTTTTTTTAATAAATATAATGTTTTGATTTAATATATTAGTTTAATATATTAGTTTAATATATTAGTTTAATATATTAGTTTAATATATTAGCAAATCTTCTTGTAACATTTTTCCAAACTCTGCCAGCGTCTGACTTTCTCATCTTCTTTTCTTCTCTTCTTCGTCTTTAAACTTTATCGATGCGTCAGATCGTTCCTTATCCTCAAGTTCAAAATCATTATTTTTGAAGAGTCGAAACCAGTCTCTGCATGTCGTATCCGACAGAGCATTGTCGCCGTAAGTCTCAACAAGAATTCTGTGTGCTTCCGATGCAGATTTCTTTTGAATAAAGCAGCGCAATAAAATTCCCCGCAAAGCCATTTTATTCGGCACAGAAGTAGGCATCTTCAGAACCAATAAACAAACACGTGGTTGACACTATAGTGAACAATCGTACGCTGAAATACTGTCTTTTGAGATACAACGAGAACTTATTCAAGGACCTAATAAATATAATAATAATAATATAAATAAAATATAATATGTAATAAATATAAAATTCCTTTATCTTGTTAGAAATTAGTGGTGATCGAAAAAATTCTAGTCATAGTAATTATAAAGAAAATGGTGCGGCAATACATTATATATCATTAACAAATCCATACAATTTATTAATCAAACAAAACCTCAACTCTTTAAAATTCTATTAAATAAAAAAATATATAAACTCAAAAATCCACCCAAATAAATTAATAAAAATAAAATTAAAATCCTCACCTATTTATTAATATTCTAAAATCAACCACTAATTATTATAAAATAATACTATAAAAATAAACCCAAATACCTTATAAAACAAATCTTTATCCCATAATTTTACTTCTATCAATTTTAATTTAACATAAATTAACATAATGATATATACACAGTCCGGAATACATTTAAATAATATAAATTAAAAATTACAGTATAAGAGTGTGTTGCGAAGAAATTACAAAGCGATCGAAAGGAATTTCGACGATCGACGCGTGTTTTCGTCGCTTCGACCCGCTCGTTTTTCTCAAGAAAGCTGCGTCCCAGCGACGTTCTCGCGTTTTCCCGTTTATCCGGCGATCGCCGAGCGAAAATACGAAGAAAATCGAGTCCGCCGCACGGAATATCCGTGGGCCGGAGCCCCGCATACTTATCGCCGGAAATGAAGCGCCGCGGCGAAATATCCGCGGAAAGCATCGGGAAGAAGTCGGGCAAATATTTTTTCTACGACGATGAGGCGCCTCCTGATAAGCCTAGATCCCGGGAACGGCTCGAGAGCCTTATCGTTCCCGAAACTATGTACATGTCGAATTTCTCGAGATTATGGTTACGCGCCGTGGCGTAACATTCCTCGCGGAGATCGTAATCGCGGAGGTCTATTCTTGCGTCGTCGAGACATTTGTATTTTTAGGACGGAGACGGTATCGGTGGAATTGGAGCGGCTATACTTTTTCTTCATGTTTTTATATCATTTATACAATTTTATATTTATCTTATCACTATTTATAAGGAATTAATAATATTCATATTTAGTCAATCTTGTAATGCAGGAAGTGCATTTTAATTCATTAATGTCATCTACA
>NW_027586503.1:0-1444 GCF_028453695.1 Augochlora pura
AAATTTTTTTATCAGATCTAGTCCAATCAAAAGATCATATTTGAAGTATTCATTCTTAACTACAAAGATGTCTACTTTTTCTACTATATCAAAGATTTTTGTTTTTATTGATATCATCCCTTCCGTTTTATTCACACCATTAATCGTTCTCAAATTAATTTGTTTATTATTATTATTACTTTCCTGTTTTATATTTATTAGTTTTGAGTTTATTAATGAGACATTTGATCCCGAATCATAAATTCCAAATACTTCTACTGTATCGTTCAGTAATACTTTAAGTTTGATTAATGGTGGGACAATTAGTTTTTTGGATCATTCTCGTTTAGTTCCATTTCTAAAATTGAATTATTAATACTCTTAATTTTATCTTGTTCTTTTTTAAACCAACATAAATTCTCCGGATGATATCTTATACTCTTTTTCTTTTCTTTACAAATTGGACATGGCCTTTTCTCGATTTTTTCTTTAATATCGGCACTTCTATCGTTTCTTCTATTTTCGAAACTCTTCCTATTGGCTAAATGTTCTAGTTTACCTATTTCGTTGAATAATTCTTCAGTTCTTCTCAAAGATTCTCTGTCGATTCTGTCGGCTACCATGTTTGGAAGGCCCGCTGCAATCAGATCAATCAGTGTTCCTGTGTCCATCGTTTTTCTCATTTGGAGCAGAAGTTTTTCTTTTTTTATAGCGTATTCCCGTAGAGAACCCGTCTGATATTTGTATGCGAAAGCATATCTGCTTGCTGACCACCCATTGTTGGCATATGTTTTTACAAAAATCTTTTTCCAATTCCCCCATTCTGAATTTATTGTGTGTTTTATCAACATGCTACTGTACCAATCTAGACTTTGCTTGTCAAGAAGAAATTTCAAAACCTCTATTTTTTTTTCATCCTGGTTAATCTTGAAGCGTTCACATTCTTTTTCAAATTCGTCCATCCACTGGTGGGCGTTTAGGTTCTTGCTTGAAAACTGCTCTATTGAAAATTTTTCTGCTATTCTCCCTAGATTCTGATGTTCGTCGTCTTTTCTTACTTCTAATAATTTTTCTAATGTTTTTGTCATTGCTTCTATGTTTTTATCCTGTCCTTCTGTTTTTTGTTCTGTAATTTCTTCCAATATGTAATCTTCAAATATCAGGTTACCACCTTCATCCAAATATGTTTGTGCTAGTTCCTTTGTTAAAGTGATCCACACTTTTCTTGTTTGATGCCTTGTTTTTATTGAATTTATCACTCTTCCCACTGTGGTAGTACTTTTTAATAGTGGGTGGAATTTTATTGCTTGATGTTCATCTGGTATGCTGTATGTCGCCCCACGTGGTGTCCCGATTGAGGTTAGGCATAGTACATTTGTCTTTCCATCTGCTCTCATCGTGAAGTCGAATCTCAGCTGCTCAGTCCTATCCATTTTTGTTTAATAAAATTTGTCGTTTTATAATG
>NW_027586504.1:0-1444 GCF_028453695.1 Augochlora pura
TCCAAATATTGATTGTTAGATGATCAATGATTCCTTTGGAAAGTTAAAGAAAATATTTTTAAAACATTACAAACATGTATGTAAAGTCGTTTAAATAAACCATTTGATATAGAATTGGAAAAATAAAATTTGTTTTACGAAAAAAAAAAACTTTGCCTCCGACGGGATTTGAACTCGAGCCCTGCAGCACCGAAATCGTACTCTAACCATTGCACTAACCGAACAAGTTGTAATGATGAGAAACATTTTGGTATATATCCCGCTCGTTACAATTTTTTCGCTCGCTTAAATCGCATTTTCAGGGTTAAAAAGTTGTTTCTGACAGCAAAAAACATCGTCGCATTGGGTTTTCATTTTTTTTGACAATCTTGCAGGCGAGCAAAAAGTCTGAGAAAAATTGAGTACACGAGCCGCGATAGTACCTTGTCAGGGAATTAATGAAATAGTTTTACAGTAATTAATTTTTCGAGAAATCTTCAATTTTCCGATCTTTTGGGGGGGTTTTCATTTTTGATAATCACAGCTTGCAACTGAAAAATCTGAAAAAATTATTTAACATCCGGCTTGATGTTCAAAATAAGCCATATTTTTTTCAAAATTTTAGAAAGCCGCTAAAGGTGGAAAAATGCCGGAAAACCGCGAAACCAAGAAATAACTACCCTCACGGACAAGTTACAGGGTTAAAATTTTGCACAGATGAGTTTTTATTGGTCAGCTATCGAACGGTGTATGACTCACTGAAAAACCTCTACGGGCAGTTTTGACCATTTTAATCGGCTATGCCCTTTATTCCTTGAGAAAATTCGAATAAATTGCCTTGGATTAATGTATCTTTTTATTTAAACTAATCCAAATAATTCCAAACCATCTCAGAGCAGTTGAAACTAGAGATAAATTAAAATTTGAGCACCCTTGAAATTTTGTCAAGGTATCGTAAATCGAAGTCGAAATTAAATCGAAGTATCGAAATCTTGGCGAAAAAATTGTGTCGCGCCGTTTCACAGAGTTCGCGAAGGTGCGACACGGTTTCGCAACAGGTACGCGGTCGAGACAAAACGGCTTTTGTGAGCGGCGAGGAACGCGCAGTGTGGGGCCGCGGCAACAAACTTTGATTAACGGCTAATTAGGAGTGGCCCGGTGTCGCGGTTCCCGTTGCCAATTAACCCGCGGGGGGTCCGCTGTCAACGCGGCTGCCACGGCTGGGAAAAACTGGGCGAGTGCTCGTTTCGTTGGTAACTGCAGCTCGAAGAAGGCGCGCGCCGCGCGCCGGATTCGCGGAAACGCGTTTCCGAAAGTTTACGACTCAATTTTCGTCGGAATTTATTGTCGCGGCGATGCCCGCGAAGAAGAAACGGTAACGAGGCCGCGTTTTATGGATGCTGAAATTGACCCTAGAGGAGAGTTAAATTCCCGTGAAACAAGCATACGGAAATATATTGCCTTA
>NW_027586505.1:0-1444 GCF_028453695.1 Augochlora pura
AAAAAAAAAAACAGGTCGCATTCGATCGAGCATGATATTGGTTTCCGTTCTTGCGGATATTTTTCAGTAAAAAAAAGTAGAAAGTAAACTCGCTGCTTGATATAGTTAACACTTTGCGATCGTATTAGGTTTATACGTAGGTGCCATGCTGGTCGAAATTCATTTTCGTTGAAGGAACGAGCACGACATGTAAGATTAAGTAGTAAAGACTTATTAATTCTTTTTTAAAGTAATTGTTAAGTACATTAAAATTCACAATTGCGAAGAATCGTCGATATTCTTCATTCCTCCGCGAAGAAACCTCAGAACGCCGTCCCTCGGCAATTTCCGGCGATTTTCATTTCAATTTTTGATAATCTCTGTTTAAGCGGGCGGGGTTACGCTTTACATTTACAACGAACCTAACTTATGTGTACCGGCGCGGCGCGCTCGCGGGCTTTCCCGCGTGCACGGTAAAGTTATTTCTAATCCCTGTTCAAAAGCGCAAAAATTAGTTCCGACGTTACGAGATTTTTATATTAAACCGCTCGGCAGTCATTTGAATATTTCAATTTTACGGAAGACGACGAGCCACCGGGCGACGAGCTGTGCAACTTTTTCGCGTCTCTCTCGCATGCAAAATGAATCCTGAAAAGGGCACGAAAAATGTCGCCTCGCTTTTAAATACGAATGGACAGCGTGCACGCCCGTAGACGAGACGATTTCTGCTGGGTGGAATCGTTTGGACACGAAATTGTCGTACTCGCCGATCGTCGGTCTTTCAGGAAATTAAAAGATCTCTGATGTTTACGCGTTGTTTATCAAATAATAAACCATACAGTAAAATGAGACAAAGTAAGGTTATGTCAGGGAAATAAAATAAAATGAAATGAGGTAACATATTAACACACAAGTTCTCTAAGGATTCGCGAAACAGCCATTTAATATTTAACCAGTTAAGTGTGTCTGATGACTATATTCGTCACGGAGATGTGGCAGAATTTTTTGTCATGACGAGATTATATCCGTTATACGTAAAATTTGGTTACAATTTGATAACTAAATTGTAATTCTAGCGAAAACTAAAATATATTCGTAAATTTTAATATGTTCAAAATATTCCGAGGTCAAGGTGAAATGAAACAAACAAATGAAAATAATAAATAATTTGAGTTAGATTCATAACTTACCTCGTCATCGCTTGATTATCGCGACACATTGGTGGGCGCTTTGCACTATTAATGCATGATTCCTTTCATGCTGTGTTAATTAGCGTTCATTCATTTTTAATACCTTCTTTAATAGGACTAGATAATTCCTATTTCTTGTATTGCCTTTATTTACTTTCGTTTCGGTATTTTGTTAACAGAATAATTAAATTTGGCTCCGATTTGAAATAAATTAGTAATATTTATATTTAACAGATCATACGTGATATCTTTATCACGAGTCTGACTCGTTATTA
>NW_027586506.1:0-1444 GCF_028453695.1 Augochlora pura
GAGCCTCGGAGCAGCTGTTGTCGGCGTGTTTTCCGGATTAACATCTGGTGCGAGCGCGTAATCGTTCCATCATGACCGCCATCATCATTCGCCATCATCATCATCATCATCATCATCATCACCGCCATCATCGTGATCATGATCATGATCATCATCGTCGCCTTCGAGTGCACGCGAGAACAACAATGCCGTTGGAACTGATATTGATATTATTGTTATTGCCAACGCGATGCTCCGCACGCGAAGCCGATAGGAAACAGAAATAGCATTGCGCCGGATTGCCGGATGGAGGATTTGTGGGGAGGAAAATGGCTTGTTGAGAGCTATACTTCCGATTGTGAATTGTATCGCTCCGATAGCATGCCCGGAGCGCATGCCGAAATATTTGCACGGAGACGGCCAGATTTACAATCGTAAAGTATAAATAGCTGCGGCTCGTACCTCGGATCTCGAACCGTCGCCCGGCATCGACGCGACCATAATTTTCGAAGACGAAACACACTGATCGCAGATCGAAATGTTTGTCATCTTGGAATTTGTCGACCGGTAGTTTATAAATTAATTACCATAATCGGTAGCCTGTGAATCGGTTGTCATGACGAGCGATAATTTATTATCTATTGTTCAGATATTATCTTTTAAATATTAGATGCCTTTCACCGTGAAAATTAAGAAAATTAATAAAATTAATATACTGCTTAATGCTAGCGTTAGTTATTATTCTTATCATCTTATACGTTATTATAACAAAGCGTGCGAAAATAAAAAGTTAATTCCCTGCAATATTGCAAATTATTATCAAACTACAAGTCCATACATAAAATCAAAACTGTTCAGCTTAACCATAGGAAACATAATCTAGTCGAAACTACTATTCCCGTTTCAATAATTACAGTCAGCCGGAACCAAGCGTGTCGAAAAGCCCGTCCGCCAAACAAATAAATAAATAATTCATAAAAGCTCCGACGCCCGGTTTCGAGTTCGCGGGACAAAAAGTCAGCGGGGAGATATCGAATGAAAATGCAAAACGGGGGGGGTTTTAATAATAACGGAGCGGCAGGAAATATTTCTAATTTTTCGGCGGACCAATTAAAACCGACACACGGATTACTTTACTTGTGCATTAAACTTAGCCGAGGTGGCGGAGAATTAGTCCCTACGAACTTACACGCCGACTCCATTTTGCCTGCGCGCTCCCAGGGCCTCGACTTTTTCCTTCGCTTTCGGGCACCGGATTATTTTTCATTTTCGTTGTGCCCCGAAGCCCCGTTGAATTATGCAACAGAGCGGATTTCAGTCTCTCCTGAGAAATACGCCGGACCAATGTAAACCGCGAATGTTTTACCACTGTAACCGTCCCGCTGCGTCAGCCGAGGAAAACCACCCCCCTCCCCTTCCGTCTCCCCAATCATCCGTCAAACTATACGAGCGGGCTTCTTTTAAT
>NW_027586507.1:0-1444 GCF_028453695.1 Augochlora pura
AATCTTGAAAAGATATTTATTAATTTTCGGTTATGATCTTCAAGAGAAGATCCATATATGACTACGTCATCCAGGTAGACAAAGCATTGCTTGTTAGTTAACCCTGTTAAGACGTTCTGCATCATTCTTTGAAAAGACGCCGGGGCATTTTTTAGTCCAAACGGCATACGTGTGAATTCATAATGCCCGTTAGGTGTGGAAAATGCTGTTTTAGGGGCGTGTTCAGGGCTCATAGGAATTTGATGGAATCCACTGGCAAGATCTAAGGTTGTGAAATATTCCGAGTGGCCTAATTGATCTAGTATATCCTCAATATTTGGGAGTGGATACGCATCTCCTATTGTTTTCTCATTAAGCCTTCTATAATCAATGACAATGCGCCATTTACGAGTTCCAGAAGCATCTAACTTCTTCGGAACGACCCACAAGGGACTGGACCAAGGACTAGTCGAAGGTGTAATAATGCCCTGTTTAAGCATGTTTTCGATTTGTTTATCGACTTCAGCTTTGTGTATTTGTGGAAATCGGTAAGATTTGGTATGAATTGGATTTTCATCAATGGTAGGTATATCGTGAGTAGTTGCTGTTGTTCGAGTTAATAAATCGCTAGGCAAATGGAATATATCATTGAAGTCGCGGCAAATTTGAGATAACAGTTGTCGCTCCTCCTTATTCAAATGATCTAATCTGAGATTTTCGTTTAGGACTTGTAATCTTCGGGAACTTTCATTGTTTTCTTGTCCTGAACCTAAGCTATATATGTGAGATGCAACTGGGAGAGGATCGATATTAAATATAGGAATTGGAATAGTTTCAATTTGCATAGAAGTATTGACGATCGTGAGAAAGGCTTCATTTTTATTATCAACTTTAACTATAGCATTCGGGATTAATAACGTATTATTAGGATTTAATTGTCGACACCATACAATACCTTCTTTAATATTATAAGGGTTATTTACTTTAATAGGGATAACAGTTTCTGTTCTCGGATCAATTCTAATTGTAGAAATGGACCGTTGTGGAGTATTATGAAGCAGAGGAATTTGAAATGGAATACGATTCAGGCGTATAGTGAAATTCGAATAATCGATTTTCGCTTCTTGCGAACGAAAAAAGTCATCTCCCAGAAGTCCATCGAATGGAATATTAGTGGGAGCTTCTAAAACTTGAAATTTTGCCATAGTCGATTTTGAATGTATTTCGAGTTCAATCTCGATTTCACCGCTTGTAACGATTGGTGCGTTTGGTGAAACTCCATTTAATATGACACCAACATTGTTAGTAGATTCAGGGGTCAATATACTGTTTGCTTTAATTAAAGAAACTGAGGCACCAGTGTCGACCAAAAATTTTAAAATTTTGTCAGGAGATTTTGAAATATTTGATTTAAAAAGGATATAAAGTAGATTGTTCGAAGATAGCAAGGATTTGGAAATTATTG
>NW_027586508.1:0-1444 GCF_028453695.1 Augochlora pura
TTCTTTCTCTATCTATCTCTATCTATCTCTATCTATCTCTATCTATCTCTTGCTTTCTTCTCCTTCTAGCTTTCTTCTCTCGCTCTCTCACTTTCTTCTCTTTCTGGCTTTCTTCTCTCTCTGGATTTCTTCTCTCTCTCTCTCTCTCTCTCTCTTTCTCGCTTTCTTCTCTCTCTGGATTTCTTCTCTCTCCGGCTTTCGTCTCTCTCTCTCTTTTTATTTTTATCTCGACGAAGTTGCTTTTCGTGCGCCTTATCTCGGGATGATGGCGTCTGTTACGGCTGTTTCCTTGTAAGTCTGTGTAATATCGTTGACAGGTAATTTATGTGCCTCCCGAGGAGACAAGCTTTTTCATGGTGTTCGAATCATGAGCAGATTCTCTTGCAGCGCGCGACGCTTATTAAATATTCTTTTTATGCAGCGACGGAGGTAGATGGAGTCCTCGCAATAAAAGAAAATCGCGTTCCGACGACGACGACGACGACGACGGCTCTCTCCCCCCACGTCTTCTACGTAATTTCGCCGGGACGCTCTTCCTGCGATTATGAGAGCGACGATCGACTCGCGCGTGCTACCCTAATTCGTTCGTTAGGTGGAATTATTGGACCGAAGATTGCCGACTAGGCGAACGATTTTCTGATTTTATTTCGGTTTCTGATTTTATTTTGGTTTCTGATTCTCTGATTTTGTTTTCTTGATAGCCGGGGATTATGGTGGTCTTGTATATGGTATAGTCTATGGTATAATTCGCTCGTTAGGTGGAATTGTTGGACCGAAAAGGCTACCGACTAGGCGAACGATTTTCTGATTTTATTTTGGTTTCTGATTTTCTGATTTTGTTTTCTTGATCGCCGGGGATTATGGTAGTCTTGTATATGGTATAGTCTATGGTATAGTCTTCTTCCCCTGGATTTTCTTGCGACGCGTTATGTGATTTTACTCTTCGTCTTTCCGTTTGCGTTTAGGGTAACTTCGATTTGGTTGTCGCCACTTTTGAGAGTCGGTTTAACCCCTTCTAATAATTTCTTAGAAGAGAAAAAAATTTTATATTTCTTCTATGTCTACATTTACTAGAATGATATTATATGATATTATATTTTATTAATTATTTATTATCATAATCCTTACTCGACGCGACCTAAACCCGTAGGGCCAAGCTCTAGCACCACGAGGGCAGTTTTATTTCTCACAATTTCCATGGGACACAGCAAATATCATTATCATCCACGTCGCAGGTTTTTGGCAATAAGCTGTCGAACCACCCTCATCGGACCAGTCTCTAACTCGTCTAATTGATCAATCCAGTGCCCCTCTATTCTATAAAATCCTGGCGGAGGTTTCACCTGCGCGTTTTAGCGGCGCGACGAAGCTCGAGGCAGAATCTCGTCGGCCGTCGACCACGCGACGTTGTATTTGTTAGCGGCGACGTATTTTTTTAAGAAAA
>NW_027586509.1:0-1444 GCF_028453695.1 Augochlora pura
TTCTATCCTCTTCTATCTCTCTTTTATTCTTGGATATTATGTTGTATCGCACTTATATACAGTTAAATTCCCTTCTATTCTCTTCCATCTCCCTATCATCCTGGCATATTATGTTGTACCTCACTTATGTACACGTAAATTCCCCTGTATGCTCTTCTATCTCTCTTGCATCCTTGGATATTATGTTGTATCTCACTTATATACAGTTAAATTCCCTTGTATCCTCTTCGATCTTTCTTTTATCGTTGGATATTATGTTGTACCTCACTTATATAGAATCAAATTCCCTTGTATCCTCTTCTATCTGTCTTTCATCCTTTGATAATATGTTGTATCTCACTTATGTACAGTTGAATTCCCTTGTATCCTCTTCGATCCCTATACTATTCTCGGAGATTATGTTGTATCTCACTTATATACACATAAATTCCCTTGTATCCTCTTCTATCTCCCTTTTATTCTTGTATATTATGTTGTATCTCACTTATATACAGTTAAATTCCCTTGAATCCTCTTCGATCTCAAATTTATTCCTCGATATTATGTTGTATCCCACTTATATACACTTAAATTCCCTTGTTTACTCTTCTATCTCTCTTTTATTCTAGGATATTATATTGCATCTGACATATATACACTTAAATTCCATTGTTTACTCTTCTATCTCTCTTTAATTCTTGGATATTATGTTGTATCTCACTTATATACATTTAAATTCTCTTGCATCCGCTCCTAACTCACATTTATGCTTGGATATTATGTTTTATTTTACTTATATAGACTTAAATGCCCATTTATCCTCTTCTATCTCTCTTTCATCTTGGGATATAATGTTGTCTCTCACTTATATACAGTTAAATTCCCTTGTATCCTCTTCAATCTCTATTTTATTCTTGGATATTATGTTGTATCTCACTTATATACACTTAAATTATCTTGTATCCCCATCTATCTCTCTTTTACTCTTGGATATTATGTTGTACGTCACTTATATACACGTAAATTCCCTTCAATCCTCTTCTATCTCACTTTTAACCCTGGATATTATGATGTGTCTCACATATATACATTTAAATTCCCTTGTATCCAATCGAATCTCTATTTTATTGTTCGATATTATGGAGTATCGCACTTATATACACTTAAACTCCCATGTATCCTCTTCTATCTCTCTTTCATTCTTGGATATTATGTTGTATCTCACTTATATAAACGTAAATTCCCTTGTATCCACTTCTATCTCTCTTCTATTCTTGGATATTATGTTGTATCTCACTTATATACAGTTAAATACCCTTGTTTACTCTTCTATCTCCCTTTTATTCCTGGGTATTATGTTGTATCTTACTTATATACACTTAAATTCCCTTGTATCCTCTTCTATCTCTCTTTTATTCTTGGATGTTATGTTGCATCTCACATATATATCCATAAATTCCCTCGT
>NW_027586510.1:0-524 GCF_028453695.1 Augochlora pura
AGTTACGAAAATGCGGTAAAATGCGAGCGCGTGATTATGGTTGTGACTAGTCTCAATTTGGAATCATACAATTCAGAGCTGTTTAACATGCTTCGCGCGGTGGGTAATGGAACAGCCACGCGTCGAGGGCTAACCTACTGGCAACGTCTTATCGGAGAGCTGACGTCAGAGAAGAAAAACTCAAGTGTTTACGTTTTTCATGCTAGGGTTCATTCTATTTCTCTTAATCCCGACATTATTTATGACAGGTCGCTGTCACTTTCTTCAGCCGAACAACGTGTAATGGCAACAGTGTCCTAAAACTGCTCAAAATCTGCCCGAGCTTTTACGGGCTAAATAGTATATAAATGAATACACTCTGAAATATTCCATATCTGAGTTCATTAATTCGAAAGATCAGAATTTGTTTAAGAAAGGCATTTCTGTATTGATATCTTGTTGAAAAGGGTGTAGTAAAGCAAACGGGGCATATTTTGATTAAATCAACAGCTTTTGAAAAAAGATATACAGTTTTATATATTTAT
>NW_027586510.1:624-1444 GCF_028453695.1 Augochlora pura
CGAAAGATCAGAATTTGTTTAAGAAAGGCATTTCTGTATTGATATCTTGTTGAAAAGGGTGTAGTAAAGCAAACGGGGCATATTTTGATTAAATCAACAGCTTTTGAAAAAAGATATACAGTTTTATATATTTACGTAAACATTCGACATTTCATATGCACCAGCCTAATAATTCGTAATGAAAGCCATTGAATTAAATGACATTGTAATTCGTGATTAATTCAATCTAATTGCATAGTATTTTGTAATTATACTCCTATTGAATTCCGATTTACATTGCAATTTAATCGAACGACAATTCTAATTAAAAACTACAATATAATTGAACTAAAATGTAACCGAATTACATCATAGTTTCGTTCAGTAACGATCTGAATTACCAATTCCGTCGTAATTCAATTACAATCTACTTGAATTTTAATTTAGCAAATAAACAATTAGTTTAGATTTAGTCTAATAAGTAACTCATTACGAGAGTGATAAAACAATGTTTTCGCATCCGAAATGAAATGTTTCACTGAAATCGCCAACATCGACAAAAGGACCGGAGTCGAAGAATCTCGAACCGCGGGTACCGTGCCGTCGTTTTAACGTTATTGAAAGCCAACGGTGTCGCGAAGAATACACCACGTTCCGTTTCGTAACGGAGGCACGGCCCGGCGTTTGTCTCGTCAACCCGCACAAACGCGATAGATTATTACAATTTATAATACGTACCGAACGAAATTGAAAAGACACATTTTCGCAATGCCCGCTCCCACCCTCCCTCCCTGCCTCCCTACCTCCGCGGGACATCAAAGAAAAACTGTATACACGGAAA
>NW_027586511.1:0-1443 GCF_028453695.1 Augochlora pura
GTTAATTGCGACATCGTCGATATTATTCTAAGACAGATCGAACCTGTACCCGGGCGATAGATCGTTCGAAAAATTCGAGGGGTGGGAGGAGGGGGGAGAGGAGGCCCGATGGAACAATCAGCGTTCGCCAATTAAATTAATTGGCAGTCTGAAGGGGCGGGATTGCCGGTCTCTCGCGGTGAAATAAAGCTCCGACGACGGGGGCAGGGGAGGGGGGGGGGAGGCCCCAGTTTTCACCGGACACGCGGGGGCCGAACCGCAAATATAAATCCCTCTATTTAGAAAGACGCGGTCGGTCGAACGTTTAATCCGAGCCCACGTGGCCGCGGTCCATTTCACCCCCTCCCCTCCCCTCCCCCCGGCACAAAAACAGACGGCGAAACGAAGACCAAAAAATATTTGCTCTCCGGGCGACCGCCGAAATCGCGCCGCGTCTCTCCTCTCTTTCTCTCTCTCTCTCTCTCTCTCTCTCTCTCTCTCTCTCTCTCTCTCTCGCTCTCTCTGGCTTTCCTCGCGGCGATTCTAATTTCACGTGCGGCCCGGATTACATGTTTGCTTACACGAGCAAAAACGACGCGTTGAATGCGCTCTCTTTTTCGCGACCAATCTCTGCTGTACTCTTTTCGATGGATAACGGAACTGCGTTGACGAGAAGTCAAACTCTTTGTTCGATGGGGACGCAAGGGGGTTGGATTTATTGGAGGATTTTTTGGTAGATTTATTGGTATTTTTATTGATATATTTATTAGTATGTTACTGATATATTATTGGTGTATTTTTTAGCGCATTTACTGTTACATTAATTAGTCTTTTTATCGATATATTATTGGTGTATTTCTTAGTGTATTTACTGCTACATTTATTAGTCTTTTCATCCCTATTATAGTCTTTTATTCTTATATTTAATGGTGTATTCATTGCTATATTTATTACTGTATTTATTACCAAAATTTATTGGCATATCTATTACTGCACCTATTGATAAATTAATAATTAATTCAAAAATACTATTGACCATAGTATTCAAAAATACTATTGACCATAGTAATCAAAAATACAATTGACCATAGTATTCCAAAAATATTATAAACAAACCCCAGAAATAAGAAACTTCACCATCCACAGAAACAGCTCGAAAATACAGAATCAATAAACTAATCTTTTCGCATAGAATAATAATTTTCGAAATCAATCATAAAAAGCACAAAGCAAATAAAAATCTAGGATAAAATAACAGCACATTGACACTCAATATAAACTGATGCTATTTACCATAGTCGGCAGAAAGGTATGTCTTCGCCAGCTGCGTTAAGGTCGCCCAGCCGATCGCCATTTTGTCCAGTAAAATCGTCGCGTCGTTCGAAGCGAAGTTAAAACTTTTCCAAACGACCCCGCGTCGACGATCGCGAGGTTTTTTTTTTCCCCGCGTACAGACAATATTTT
>NW_027586512.1:0-1443 GCF_028453695.1 Augochlora pura
ACACCGACGATTTTATAGATCGTTGAAAAGATCGATGAGCTTTCTCCTTTAGAGATGTTCTTATCGAACAAGAAATTGTCGGATAAAAATAATGCGTAAGAAGAAACACGGTATATGCGTACTGTTTGTAATCGCTGAAATCAAATCTCCAGGGAAAAATCATCGACTAAAAATTTCCTTATGGCAATAGTAAAATGAAAATAATTATTGCACATGTTTTATCGTATCCTTTAAATTTGTATTTGGAGAAAAATCTTTAAGGATTTAAGCTGTTAATAATATTATTATCCCAGGAAGCGACACATTTCCGCGCGCAACCCTAACCGCGCACAGCGCTCGCCACCCTCTGCACGCATTCGTATATTTTATATATAATATATATATATGTATGTATATAATAATAGCCGATACAAATATCACATGTGATCACCTACTAGACTCGTTAGACGAGCGCTCGCTACGCCATTGTACAAAATGTCGAGTCTTCGGACAATCTGCGAACGATCGCGAAGTTCCTCGACCTTCGGAATGCCGCGCGGCGAGTAAATTAGTCCCGATAGTTCTGGAAGGATGTCTCTGGTTGCTCTCGTTCCTCTCCCCGGTTATTTTGGCAAATGCTTTTTCTTCGCTGTCCACTTGCGCCGCCTCGGAACTGTGGCTCCGCGGAGGACAGGTCTCCCTGGTAATATCGTATACAATACAAACTCGATCCGCCGCCATTTAATCGGCGAACGACCGTTGAGGGTGTTCGACGATGAGGTCCCCACGCTCTCTCTCTCTCTCTCTCTCTCTCTCTCTCACTTCGCTCATGCTCGCTCTTCTCCCGCCTAAATTTAAAAAACGTGTACTCGCAAGCGCGCCCGACGGTTGCCACCCTCTATACAGGGTGTGTCCGAACCGACGCCGAGAAGAGCCCGCGACCCTACGGAGATACTTTTAAATGGATACCTTCAATACCGTAAATATCTAGAATATTTAATAGGATATTTCTGAATATCTAGGAACCTTTCTTGCTTCTGCTTCGTCGAGGGTTCTTCTGTAGTTCGAGGACTGAGAAAGCGAGGTCCACTTGTATCCTTAACAAAACTTAATAAGTAGCTCGAAATCCAAGAAAAGAATTTGTATAAATCGACTTTTGTTAATCGAATAATGTGGCGAAGTGGAGAATAGGCTAATTTTAATAGAACGTTGATTTTAATTGAAGTCGTTCATGGCAAAAACAACTAGGTAAAATGCAAGAGTTTAAGGACATCGAAAAGCTATTTTATTGAAAAAAGAGATTCATTGTTATTTCTTGCAGTTGATTTTTTATACTGCATAAAAATAATCAGCGTTCATTTTATTTCGATGTAATGGTTCTTGTAAGTGCAACTAAATTTCTTAACCCTCTTAATACCGACCAAAAGACTCTGTATCCGAGCGAAATGTTTAAAACTCGTTTGA
>NW_027586513.1:0-6237 GCF_028453695.1 Augochlora pura
CTCTTTCTCCCCCGTGTCGAAAATTCCGTTATTTTCTATTTATTTATTTTGTTTCGATTCTATCTACGTTTTCCACTTATCTTGCCTGTAGAAAAGAGGATGCTGCAAACTCTGAACCGCGAGTATTCTTGGCAAAGGGCATAGCTGATTAAGATGGTCGAAACTGCCCTTAGAGGTTTTTCAATGAGTCGTATACCGTTCGATAGCTGAGCAATAAAAACTCATCTGTGGAAAATTTTAACCCTGTAACTTGTCCGTGAGGGTAGTTACAAGGGTACAGGGTTAAAATTTTCCACAGATGAGTTTTTATTGGTCAGCTATCGAACGGTATACGACTCATTTGAAAAACCTCTAAGGACAGTTTCGACCATCTTAATCGGCTATGCCCTTTCGATAGAAGCGTAGACGATCGGAAAGTTTTCCGGCAGTGGCTACGTTCGCAACGTTTCGAGACAGAAGCCAGCGGGGGAACGGTGTCGGTAAAGATCCTTTTCTCGGGTGGCAGACAGCTCCGAGGCTGAAATTCAGCCCGGGACTTCGCTCCAGAGAGCCGAAAGAGAGAGAGAGAGAGAGAGAGAGAGAGGGAGAGAGGTCGTGTTTACAAGAAGCCGGTCGCGAATTCTATCCGCCGCAGCGTGTTCCAAGACGCGCGGTGGTTTTCGCGAGTCAAAGGGCGCCACGTCGTCGCCGTCGACGTCGTCGTCGTCGGGTAGGCGATTAACACGCGGCTCGGTGCACGCGCCACGAGCACACGTGGCCTAGCGAGAGTGCACGTTGCCGGTGCACGCGTCGCCGCGCCGCCGGCGAAATTATGTCGCCCGGCAAGTTCATAATAACGCGATTCGTCGTACACCGTCGCCCGATTTCCGTTCGCGGCGCGGCTAGCGGCCCGTTTTAACGAGCAGACGACTCTATGAATCCCGACGATAATTAGCTTTTAATTAAAATCACCGGGCAACGAGCGCGCGCGCGCGCGCCGATTACGCAACGCGCAGCCGAGGGGACTCGTTTCCGTCTCGACGGCCGCGTTTCGGTTAATTGTTCGACGGCCGAATCCGCCGATAGCCGGTATCGCGGATCGCGTTCGCGGCAACAAAAACCGTGCAACTTTACCTTTTCCTTTACGGTACTCTTCTATCAGCGTCTTTCACCGTTGTCGTTTTATCTTCGGCGAACGCCGGCGCGGATGGAAAACGGTGGAAATTTAATGCGTAATAACTGATAATGTACTTCAATCTCTATCGCTTCCTGCGAAGCGAAGAGTCAACGATGCGTCAGGAAAATCGAGCGACGAACGGTGTTGTTTCATTAATTTTATGAAATATCGAGTGTCCAAGTTTATTCCTCTTCTTTTTTAGCATTATAATTTTTATCGAAATCAGAGTCAGAGAGAATCTTGTGCAGGAAAAGAGGATTTACGTCGCTTAAAATCCAGGATGGCTTCTATCCTTTTAAACAGTAGACGAAGACGCTTCTACAATTTTATTAATAATAAAACAGATAATTTATTTCTCAATTGGCACAATAATTTTCGTAAAAATGCTTGATGCGCTGTTCATCGAATTTTAAACTGTCTATGCTATTTGATTCAACTTCAGTATTTGATTCGACGCCAATGTTTGATTCGGCGATTTAGACTCCTTTGAGTTTAACAAAATATTTAACACCGCAAATCCCAGTGCATTAACGCATCGATCTTGTCGATCCCCGGCTGGCAGTCTTCACAGGTGTTTCGCCTTCGCGGGTTCTCGTCAGATTTTATTTCTCGCCGAGAATCGCGTCCCGTCACCGGCATCCCACGGCGTGCCATTGTCTACCCTTCGACGAGACGATGTCTCCCCGCGAGTTAAAGGCCGTTTCAGCAGAGTGACACTCCTCGGAGCAGAGAGAGAGAGAGAGAGAAAGGGGAGACGTCCTGGCACGGATGTTCCTCGTTTCCGGGACGTTTGCCGCCGCGGAAGAATGTTCGCCGCGCGGAAACCGGGAATAAGAATTCCTCGGTGTCAGTCGCACGCCGGAAACGAGTCGTTCGAGCGCAAGGTATGCGTCAATATGCGAGATGCTCCCTTGTTTCGGGATCTCTCTCCCTTGACGTCTGCCGGCGACGGAAGATTTCGCGAGGCGGCGCCGTTGCCGCGTTCAATGGCTCGCGGACTGCCAGCTTCGTCGTTTGGTAATTATCAGGCATCCTTCTCGAATCGCCACAGAAATTCCAGTTAACGCTAAAGACTTTTTACAAACGACAATAAACATCAATTCAATCGTGGATTATCAATTAATTACAGGTTCCTCTAACGAGGATATTAAGCCGCCAAATTATTCAATTTTAATGCTTTACATTTAATTGTTAATTTCAATTAGACACTTCGTTCATTTAGACACTTTGATATTTTTATTATACTGTACTTAAATGTATGGTACTTGCCGTACCATTTTCTTTGCAATTACTATGATTAATATATTTTCGATCGCACTAGTTTCTTCGAAGAAAAAGGAATTTTATATTTATTACGCGCTTATCGAATATTTAAATATTGACGACGAGAGAATAAAATTTTATTCCTTCTCAAAGGAATGTATGAACATTCATGCTTAAAAACATTCCTACTGTACTAATAAAATATTGTACTGATAATATAGTACAGTAAAAAGATTACAGTAAATGATTGCGCATAAAATCGCGGATACAGAGCACTGAAACGCTAGACATAAGGCGAGCATAAAGCCACCAGAAAATTTTTTAAAACTGTCCCAGCCCCTCTTGGGTCTTGTTAGCGGCATCGAAGGTGGCTCGGCGAGATTTTCGTCGGTTCTTAAAATCGCCTCGCCCGAGCCGGCGGGTATCCCGATTTATAAGACAGCGGCGGCCGGGCAGTTATTCGGCGCGTTAAAAAATTCATGGGCCACGCTTTACGACGGCGGTCGTTCCACACGTTCCCGCGAGATATCGCCGATAATCGCGGAGCGGATTCCGCGAGCGGCCCCCGGGTCTCCGGGCGCGCGGAAGTCTGCCGCCGCACGATAAGGAAAATCTCTGGCGCGCGGCGCGGCCTGAAAAATACGAGTATCGCCCCGGCCGTCGCAGATTCCAGCGCGCGAGAAGGTGCCCCCCAGATAAATACTCGTTTACGTCGACTTTGTTTCGCGGTCTCTACCCCCGGGGCGGACTGGCCGGATTAAAAATCGCCGAACGAAAAAACGCGAGCCGCGAGACGGCAGAGGGAACAAGCGCGTTCGCCGAGATTTAATGCGGGCTTTTAATTAAAAGCGGAAACAGGGGCAGATATCCGGCCAGTCTGGTAGATGTTTTAGGGTTTCTGTAACATACTGTACATTATGTAACATACTGTATATTCTGTAACATAATTCTTCGCGTGATGGAAGTTCGTCATTTGTGTTGGAGTGATCTATAAGTTCTTTCCTTTTTTTAATGCGAAATTGGTAGACGATATTTAGTATTTAAGGTTGATTTATTCTATTATATATGAATCGTTCTGCTTCGATCCCTTCAGGTGAAGCCTCTTCATGACTGTTTTTCAAAACAGTTCAAATTGTAAAAATATTCATCGAGCCGCGTTTTTATTTCATTTTAAGATAGTCTTCGTCGATTTTAAGCTTAATTCAACCGATTTGCAGTGCATATTTTGTAGAGCCGATATTAGTGGTAAACGACGAAGATGCAAGCTTCGCTTCAAAGCGCTGTAACTTAGCGAAAAAAAATCGCAGAGTACTTTCGTTTTTTTCTACTTAAAAAGAAAAGATCGAGCTTTAATCTCCTGTAAACGGCATGCCCGAAGAAAATTTTACAAAGTCTATGTATCTCGTCAAACTTGACAATTTGTCAAGCTCGTATTAAAAATGATGGTCTTATAAAAAAATTCACCGCTGCAGAGGTGCACCAGATTTGAAATTCAAAAATACTAGTTTATAGTAGAAGTTTCAAGCTTTAATTCAAAAAAAGGTTCGTCATCCTGCGATGATTTTTCGCGGAGAGATCGAAAGTTAAAGCGAGCCAATTTTTCCGTGAAATTTCTGTGCGCCGCGATTTCCGGTGGACGCGAATCGAAACGGAGTTTCAGCGAATCTCGCAAACTCCCACGCGAGATTGCGGTAAACGCATGAAGATCCTTAAATTAGATTCGAGTCTCGCGATTCCGGCTGCGTTTCCCACCGAATTCGCGCAGCCATTGTCTCGGCGAGAGGCCCCGTAATAACAGGCGCGCGTTCGGTTGTAAGAAGTGTCGCGTGTTGGAAACGTCGCGCGGATCCCGGGGTCACAAATTGCGCTTCGTCGCCGGAATTGGAGCCGGTTAAACGTCACAGAAGTCTGTATCGAATTACGCGGGGGCTTTTGAGCGTTAACCCGCGGCGGCACACCGCCACGCCCCGATCGTTTGCGAGAGAGTTCCTCGGACCCTACGGTAACCGGCGGCAAGAACGACATCCGCCGCGCGCAAGAAATTTCCGATTGTAGCCGGAAGATTGTCCTCGGAAGGGAGAGAGAGAGAGACGACCGTCGCGAGCTGCGAAATAAAGTCAACCCCTTGCGCTACAACTCGTTTTACCTTGCGTTGATCGGCACTTATTTATCCTGAAGATTTTTAACCCTTTGCACTCGAGGCCTTTTTTGGTGGCGCGAACCAGCAACTCGAGACGATTTCGGGCAAATTAGGCAACCATTTTACAAGTAATTTAAAAATATTTATTAACAAACAAATGTATAAAAATAATAAAATTTCACAAGTTTATTTATTTATATGTCGAGGTAACACTTTAAATCGGCCGGGCGCCGCTCGGGTACAAAGGGTTAACCCTTTGCACTCGAAGTCATTTAATTATAAATGTGATATAATTTTCCTGATCTATAGTATTTCTATAGTACCCGATAAAGCGCACTTTTATGGATACGAAATTAATTCTCGCGACTCGTGGCAACAGTTTCACGTCGCCGTCCCCTCTTTCGACGCGCCTAAGTACAATAATTGTCAGAATTCCGTCGAATCAGCTGCCGACGCGGACGCGTTCGCTCGCGATGCAATAATTGATGCGCCGAATCAAACGCAACGCGATACATCGTCCGGAATAATTAGTCCGTGTAAATTGAGTTCGGCATACGGTTGCCTCGATACGGATCTCGCGCGCGCGCGTCATTTTTCATCGAGCTTGTTATTTGTATTTTATTTCTGCCCCGGCAATTTGTATCCGTACCGCGCGTCTGTTTAACGTGTCGGCCGCTTCCTTCATTGATACATTTGTCTGAATTTATTTCGATTCGGTCTCGCATTGGCAGGACCGCGTTCGGCCGTTTTAGAATTTATTCGACACGGAACGCGATGGATTGTGGGCTATCTTGCTTATATTTGAGTCGTTTTATTTGATGAATATGTACATGATTAAGATATATAGTTAGATTGTTTTATTTTGTGGATTTAAATTGTTTTATTCGATGGGTATAGTTATAGTTATTTTATTTATTAAATATATTTAAATTCTCTTATTTAATAGACACATATTTAAATCATCCTGTCAAATAAATTCTCAATATTTGAAACTTCTTCGCTTAATAGACATAATAAAAATCACTAATTTAATTAACGCTCAACTAATAGACAAAAATTGTTAACAAAGTCTTAATAGCATGCGCAATGGTCGTTTTTAATTTCCGTTTCCGATCTCCTTAAAATTGACTACTATTTTACAGAAATTTCATAAATCAACATTTAACCATTATTAAAATTTTCTTCTTGATAATCTCAAAGATCGATTCTGGATCATTTTCACGATCGTCGCGCCACGTGATCATGCTGATTCCATTGACCAATAGGCGCAATTTTTGGGGTAGGAAGTAGGCGCGGATGTTTGCGCGGCTCTCGGCGATAGATCGGCGCCGATAAAGAGGAATTTCGTGAACTCGAAATTACGTGGCGGCCGCGCCGCGATTGCCGTGGCACGAATTTGCATCCCGATAGAACGTTTCTTGCCGGTTTCGTGCCACCGACCGGCAAAATGCCCGGAATTATCGCGACACCGCTCGGCAATCGAGCGTTAACACTGGCCGCCACCGAACGCGAGACTTCTCGGTTCTCTTTGCCTTCTAATAATAACAACGACGCGGCATTTATCGCGATACCGAGCGATTTTTATTACACGGTTATCCAACGGTGGTATCCGGCGATCGCTGCGAAAGCGTGGTCCGTTTCGTTTCGGAATTTCCTCCAACAACGCTCGATTCACCTT
>NW_027586514.1:0-1443 GCF_028453695.1 Augochlora pura
TATCATTTTGGTTAATACTAGTACTATCGAGTCTTAAGCGTGACCGAAGAATATTGTTTTATAACAATGACAAGATTAGATTTATTTACACTTAGACTTTTATTATAATTTTAAGAACGAAAAGGTTCATATACGAATTTCTGATTATTTAATATTATAATAATATAATAATATTATAATAATATAATAATTTCTGATTATTTATGCATTACGAATAGATACATTTTTGTAGTATTAGAAATTTTAAAAGAAAAACGAGAAACCTGTTATTTCAACTTATTTGATAATTCCAGTGTTCACAATGTAGCAATTCGAAAAAGTGAAAATCTCTAATGCATATAAATAACAAAGCAAGGATTTGGTAGATTTCATCGTCTCAAAACTCGTTATCAAATTCAGCAGTTTAGGTTCTGTTTTACAAACGGGTTTCCCTTCTTCGGCCACGTTGGCGAGTCTCCGGGTTCCCATGAATACCCGTGTCCTGGTGCATACCTAACGAGAACTGCAGGCGATCCGAGAGGACGCTGCCGTGACTCACCCGGGGCTCCTTTGTGGCGAGGACGATCTTGTTCCCGTTGAAATGTGAACGTTGTTTAAAACGACCGCTCGGTAAACGCGGCACGGACCGACGACGGCACGTGCCGGCGCTCGCCTCCCGTGCTGCTGCTGCTCGTCTTCCTTCATCATTTGTTATTGAATTCCGCGGGATACTTTCACCTCGCGCGCGTTTTCGACGGAAGCCGGGCGGCGCCTGTTCGTCAAAACCGGAACACATTCGAGCCGTTGCTTGCTTCGGCGAAGCCTATTCTTTGCTTCGCTGGTCTATCATTCGCGGAACCGCGGGGTGCTTCTGGAACTTCGATCTTCGCGATCGAACTATAACCACCTCTACGCCGAAATAGACATTTTTTGTGCCGACAAAATAGCGCACTGAATTTTTCATTGAATAGTTTTGATATAGTTGACGATAAAAAAATTTAAGATGCGAAGGTTATGTGGTTATGAGGTAGAAAATAGGTTAACCCTCTACACTCAATCTGAAATCATTTTTCTGGCTTCTAGTATTTCCATTTTTATGTAAACAAATTCATTCTACGCGCATGGAATCGAGTCTCGTGACTGATATATAACAGTTACGCTTTCAACAATTTTTTAAATCTGAGCTTCGCGATATCTATAAAAATAATTTTCAACCGCGTTACAACAATTTTGGTGCTGCCGCAGAGTCGCCGCTCGAGTGCAAAGGGTTAATTTACATAAACTCATAATATAATAACTAATAACAGAAAAATCGTTAAATAAAAGTTCGTTATATAAAAGTAATCGTTAAAACACGAAAGATTGCGAATTGTGCAGGAAACGAATTTTTAGGTTAGTAACATCCCTTAAGTTTTACTATAGAACAGATGCATCTTCTGCCGTTTTATCGTCCAAGGTGTTCGA
>NW_027586515.1:0-1443 GCF_028453695.1 Augochlora pura
CCTCTCTCCAGAAAAAATTTCATATGGAAGAGCGAGAGGGAGATACCACGATGTATTTATCCTCTCTCTCTTTCCTCTAAAAACCGCGCTCCTGGCTGCGGAAGAGGGAGAGAGGGGAGACTTCCTAAGCTGTGAAAGAGAGAGAGAGGGAGATACCGCGATGCGTTTATCCTCTCTCTCTCTTTCCTCTAAAAATTATACATCTCATTTTCAATACCAAAAATATGCAACTAAGCTGTGGAAGAGCAAGAGTGAGATACCGCGATGCGTTTATCCTCTCTCTCTTTCCTCTAAAAATCCGCGGAAGAGCGAGAGGGAGATACCGCGATGCGTTTATCCTCTCTCTCTTTCCTCTAAAAATCTGCGCTCCTAGCTGCGGAAAAGGGAGAGAGGGAGACTTCCTAGCTGTGAAAGAGAGAGAGAGAGATAGCGCGCTCTCCAGAAAAAATTTCATACGATAGACATCTCATTTTCAATGCCAAAAATATGCAGCTAAGCTGTGGAAGAGTGAGAGGGAGATACCGCGATGCGTTTATCCTCTCTCTTTCCTCTAAAAATCCACGCTCCTAGCTGCGGAAGAGGGAGAGAGGGAGACTTCCTAAGCTGTCAAAGAGAGCGAGAGAGATGGAGATATCGCGATGCATTTGAAAGAGAGAGAGGGAGATATCGCGATGCATTTGCTCTCTCTCTCCAGAAAAAATTTCATACGATAGACATCTCATTTTCAATGCCAAAAATATGCAACTCAGAAAAAAAATTTCATATGGAAGAGCGAGAGGGAGATACCGCGACGCGTTTATCCTCTCTCTCTTTCTCCCCAAAAATGTTGCACGTGTAATAATGCACAGTCAGCGGTAATGTGACCCTCAAGGACGTGAAACCATGACGTTACCCCCACCACCTACGGTCTCCACCTCGCGCGGTGGGCGGGGTGGGGGGTTGGCTCGTGGCAGAGCTTCCCCCCTTGCCCCGCGGGTGAAGTTTCCCCTGAGATGCCCGGATTAGAATCGGCCTTCTATACCTACTGAAGGACGTTATGCCTGCGCTTCTGACTTCGATGCAGGAGTTTCAGGAACGGGACAGCGGATGGGCGTTGTCATAGATCTTGCACTTGGTTGTGAATTCTAACAAATATCAACCGTTGCAAGCAGGTTGCGGGACGCCCATGCCCCGAGCAGTGCAATTGAAGAGAGCCATCGTCAATGTGAATAGTAACGATAACGCATGTTTCTTTTGGGCAGTGGTGGCAAGTTTTTTGTATCCAGCTGAACAGCATTCGGAACGTGTATGTTCCTATCCCCACTACAGAGACGTACTCCGCACTGAGGGATTTCAAATACCAATATCATTCAAGGATATACCGAAGTTTGAAGAGGCGAACAACGTTTCCGTGAACGTGTTCGAGTGGGATAGAAAACGTGAAAGCTGCCAGACGTTGCATCT
>NW_027586516.1:0-1442 GCF_028453695.1 Augochlora pura
GTGGTTGAAGGGGCCACAATGGCTTTCCAGTAGTGAAAATTTATGGCCAATTCAACAGAATGTACAAATTGAGATACCGGAGAAACGTAAGGTCGTTTGTCTAACTACGAATACGGAGAATGATAATTTATTTGATAGATTCTCATCCATCAATACGTCGAATAGGGTTGTTGCGTATCTATTACGATTTTGTCATAACGCTAGAGAAACAGAAAGACGGTTTGGACCACTCACTACGCAGGAAATTACAGACGGTCACCTGCGAATTTTGTATTTAGTGCAGGGACAAACTTTTGCTCCAGAATTGCGTAATTTAAGGGGTAAGGGAAAGTTAAACAACAACAGCAATTTAGTAAATTTGAACCCCTTTATTGACGACTCTGGAATTTTACGCGTTGGGGGTAGATTAAAGTATGCTGATATCAGCTATTCACAGAAATATCCTATTCTGTTACCTCGATCGCATCACATAACCGATTTAATTATTCAATCCGAGCATCTACGTCATTGGCATGCTGGCACTTCCGCAACTTTAAACGCGGTAAGGCAAAGATATTGGCCTATAGATGCCAGAAATAACATCAAGAAAATAATTCACAAATGTATACATTGCTACCGAACCAATCCTAAGACACTAAGTTATATAATGGGAAATTTACCCAAATCGCGAGTCTCACCAGCCAGGCCATTTGCCAATGTTGGTATCGACTACTGTGGACCCTTTTTTGTTAAAGAGAAAAAATTTCGCAACAAAACAAAATTAAAAGCGTATGTCGCAGTCTTTGTCTGTTTTGCTACTAAAGCAGTCCATTTAGAACTCGTGTCCGATTTAACCTCAGAGTCTTGTCTAGGTGCAATAAAGCGTTGTTTTGCCAGAAGGGGTAAGGCTCAAAATATTTTCTCAGACAATGGTACGAATTTCGTAGGAGTTAAAAACGAACTCATTAAAATTCGGGCGTTTCTGAATTCTGACGACTATAAGGATAAAATGAATCAATTTTTAACAGAAAACAATACAAACTGGCATTTCTCTCCTCCACGCTCACCGCATTTTGGCGGTCTTTGGGAGGCTGCTGTTAAGTCCTTTAAAAGACATTTATTCAAAACTGTAGGTGATGCAGTTTTCACCTACGAACAGTTTTACACATTAATTACTGAGATCGAGGCTATCCTAAACTCACGCCCAATCATACCGATATCCTCTGATCCCAATGATTTTACGGCTTTAACACCCGGCCACTTCCTTATCGGCGAATCGTTGACAACTCTACCAGAGCACGATTTTTCTGAATTGCCAAATAATAGGCTGTCCCTATGGCAGCATATACAAAAGATCAAACAACATTTTTGGTCCAGATGGACTAAGGATTATTTGAATGAATTACACACTAGAAGTAAGTGGCATGTAAATAAGGCACGGATAAAGGAAGGTATGTTGGTAA
>NW_027586517.1:0-1442 GCF_028453695.1 Augochlora pura
GCAGCACTCGAAGTTTCATTTCAAATACAACCAAAAGTTCTACTATAAATCGTCACCGAACAACGCGCCGTTCGACCGTGTATAGATCGTCGGAGGAAAATTTATTGCCATTATTGCAGCGGAATTTATTTATTATGGATGCTTCCCACGGAGTTCCTACGGTAAAGTTATTCCGTTGCTTTTTTCCTTGTTCTCAATATCGGGCGGGATCCGTCTTTCGCGAAGTAGCCACCGAGATAGAAATCGATCGCGGCGCATCTATTTCGAAGGAAACTGCATGTGTGTACCAGGTGTTCGCTAAGAGTGCGCCACACTCGCCGTGTATCGCAGTCTTGTATTTTTAATTTGTATCTGGCACTTACAGATGACATTGAACGACAATTTACGTAGTCCTCCGTTATCGATCGAATCTCGCGACGTTATGAAACGTGATCAATGTATCAATTTATTACTAAGCTGAAGATTATGGAAAATATAAGCTGTCCTTCAATTTTAACAAACAGAAATTAGAAATTCCTTTCTCTAATCGTTTTTAATAAATTGAACATTGTATACAGATATTATTAAATTCTTTGAGTTTTTCTTCAATTTTAGGTATCACTTTTTATTAGTTTTTAGTTCGAATTGTTTCACTTATTTTTATATAGTTATTAGAATTTCAAGGTGTTAATGATCCTAGCAGACAGAACGAGGATCAATGTAATTATTCATAGTAGACTGAGTTCGATACAGCACGCACAGCGTTCAATTCAGGCTTTGCTTTCTTTTTTAATTAACTCAATTAGTAGCAGGGAAAGCACAGTTCCATGTGGCAGTCACTTTTACACGTTGGCCTGCGCACGATCGAGTTTACATAAATACATATACTCCAATAATTGGATCTCAGTAATAACTTGATAAATGTAGCGAGTAATTGATAGATTTAGAAGATCGTCGGAGTTATTGAAATTCTTCAATTAATTCTCGATCAAAGAAATTGTTCGCCGATTCAAGCGGTGTAAAAAAGCAAGCGTGGCCGCTCCATCGAAATTCATTTTTAATTCTTGGGTCACGGTGTACATTACACACTCGTCGATCCTGCTCGTAAATCTTCTCGAGCCAGGGTTACGGTCGCAGTTTTCTCTCTTTGTGTCCCTCGGAAATTCTCATTAATCGTGTAACCTCGATCCATCAACGTGTGTACGTGTGCGGAACATTGCGAGAGTAAATGTATTAGATAATCTACTTTTAATGAAATTCAATCGCTCTGAAAAGGAAAAGTCAATTTTCACTGCCATCAATTTAATGGATTCGTCTTTCCCCGTCGCCCTGCGCTTCGAACATTTATCTCGGAGCGTGCTCCCACCTTTGATCAGGTATGACCGATTATCAAACGCGGGAACGCCGAGACATCGCCGACAATCGGCCGATTTAACCCCTTGCACTATGATTTCTTCTCACGG
>NW_027586518.1:0-1441 GCF_028453695.1 Augochlora pura
GAACATGCCCCAAAATTATTTCGTTCCTTTCTGCCAAAACTATACTTGGGAATCCTCTGTAATCTACCAGAGACGATGAAAGTAGAATTGACTGGCTACGTTTATTTTATCATTTTTCTGACTTGTTCTTTCAAATCCAGAAATAATCGTGAATTAAAATCTAATTTATTTGGCAGCTGTTTTTAATGAAATTAAAAAGGTCACTTGGTAATAATAGTATTAAACTAGCGAGGATTTTCCAATTCGACTCTGGCGAAATACTGCGTTGTGTGAAACAGTTTCCGGCCTCCCCATGGCAATCGCATAACACGCGGACCCGGGAAAAAGTTGGGGAAAGTTTTCGAGAACGGCCGTCGAAAAGGTTTTTTCTCTCGCGCCGCTAACGATTACCGTCGCGCCACTGTTTAAGACCCATTTTTTCCACGTTTGCTTTATACTCTCTCAATGCCGCCCGGATTACTCATTGTCGCCGGTAATTAGACTGCGAAACTTTATGGCGGGTTCGCACTTTTGCTGTTCGTTAATTCTGAATAGGGCGACGCTCGGATTTTTCGCCTTGCGTTTTCACCCTTCATAACCAAAATAAAACAGTATCCAATTAATATTAAAGCGAGCATTAATGACATAATACATAATCAAATAATACAGTAGACGTCTTTGAATTCTTTTAATATTTTTATAGTTTAGGTATTCGTCTATTTGATTCGATTTCGGTGGTATTGCAGTGCTGGTACTTGTAAAGGCAGGTTATGTCAAAGAACTCAAATTTAATTCAAGGAACCCAAATTTAATTCAAAGAACTCAAATTTAATTGAAGGAACTCAAATTTAATTCAAGGAACTCTCGAATTTAAATCAAGGAACTAAAAGCTAGTTCAGGGAACTCAAATTTAATTCAAAGAACTCTGAAATTTAATTCAAGGAACTCTCAAATTTAATTCAAGGAATTCTGAAATTTAATTCAAGGAACTCTGAAATTTAATTCAAGGAACTCTCAAATTTAATTCAAGGAACTCTGAAATTTAATTCAAGGAACTCTGAAATTTAATTCAAGGAACTCAAATTTAATTCAAGGAACTCAAATCTAAATCAAGGAACTCAAAGCTAGTTCAGGGAACTTTAATTGTTAATAACTCGTTAACAAAGCCGCGGATTGCATTTCGGCAAACGAAAAAGTTACTTGAAATAGCCTCAGCTATCCCCCATTTCCCAGAGTTACAATAATTTTGAAACTCAAATTTAATTCAAGGTTTTCGAATTTAATTCAAGGAACTCAAATTTAATTCAAGGTACTCAAATTGAATTCAAGGTACTCAAATTGAATTCAAGGAACTCAAAGCTAGTTCAGGGAACTCAAATTTAAATCAAGGAACTCTGAAATTTAATTCAAGGAACTCTCAAATTTAATTCAAGGAATTCTGAAATTTAATTCAAGGAACTCT
>NW_027586519.1:0-1440 GCF_028453695.1 Augochlora pura
TATGTTGAATCTCACTTGTATACACTTAAATTCTCTTGTATCCCCTTCTATCTCATTTATATCCTTGGATATTATGTTGTATCTCACCTATATACAGTTAAATTCTCTTTTATCCCCATCTATCTCTCTTTTATCCATGCATATTACGTTGTTTCTCACTAATACACACTTAAATGCCCTAGTATCCTATTCTATCTCCTTTCTGTCCTTGGATATTATGTCGGATCTTACTTATATACACTTAAATATCCTTGTATCCTCTACTATCTCTTTCATATCCTTGGATATTATGTTGTATCTCACTTATATACACTTAAATTCCCGTGTATCCTCCTCTATCTCCTTTCTGTCCTTGGAAATTATGTTGTATCTCACTCGTATACACTGAAATGCTCTTGAATCCTCCTCTATCTCTCTTATATCCGTGGATATTATGTTGACTCTCACTTATATATACTTAAATACCCTTATATCCTGTTCTTTCTCACTTATATACAATTAAATTCCCTCGTATCCTCTTCTATCTCCCTTCTGTCCATGGATATTATGTTGCATCTCACTCATATGCACTTAAAAGCCCTTGTATCCTCTTCTATCTCTCTTATATCCGTGGATATAATGTTGACTCTCACTTATGTACACTTAAATTGCCTTGTATCCTCTTCTAGCTCTCTTTTATTCGTGAAGGTTATGTTATATCTCACATATATTCATTTAACGTCACGTGTATCCTCTTCTATCTCTCTTTTATTCTGGGATAAGGTGTTGTATCTCACTTAGATCCACTTCAGTTCCCTTGTATCCTCTTCTACCTCTCCTTTAACTTTGGATATTATGTTTTGTCTCACTTATATAGACTTAAATTCACTTGTATCCTCTTCTATCTCTCTTTTATTCTTGGATACTATGTTGAATCTCACTTGTATACACTTAAATTCTCTCATCTATCTATCTCATTTATATCCTTGGATATTATGTCGTATCTTACTTATATACACATAAATTCCCTTGTATCCTCTTCTATCTCCTTTATATCCTTGGATATTATGTCGGATCTTACTAATATACACGTAAATTCCCTTGTATCCTCTACTATCTCTTTTATATCCTTGGATATTATGTTGTATCTCACTCATATACATTTAAATGCCCCTGTATCCTCTTCTATCACTCTTATATCCGTGGATATTATGTTGTATCTCACTTATATACACTTAAATTCCCTTGTATTTTCTTCAAGCTTTCTTTTATCCGTGCAGATTACGTTGCTTCTCACTCCATCTCTCTATTATCCGTGGATATTATGTTGGCTCCCACTTATATACACTTTAATTCCCTTGTATCCTCTTCTATCTCCCTTATATCCTTGGATATTATGTCGTATCTTACTTATATCATGAGACGCGGTAGCGTCTCGCGCCAAGTAGTTGAGTTAAAGCT
>NW_027586520.1:0-1440 GCF_028453695.1 Augochlora pura
TGGGACCTTTTGAAGACTCGAATGATTTTGGGACCTTTTGAAGACTCTAATGATTTTGGGACTTTTCGAAGACTCGAATGATTTTGGGACTTTTTGAAGACTCTAATGATTTTGGGACCTTTTGAAGACTCTAATGATTTTGGGAAATTTTGAAGACTCTAATGATTTTGGGACCTTTGGAAGACTCTAATGATTTTGGGACCTTTGGAAGACTCTAATGATTTTGGGACCTTTCGAAGACTCGAATGATTTTGGGACCTTTTGAAGAGTATATCTAATGATTTTGGTACCTTTGGAAGACTCTAATGATTTTGGGACCTTTTGAAGAGTATATCTAATGATTTTGGTACCTTTTGAAGACTCTAATGATTTTGGGACCTTTTGAAGACTCGAATGATTTTGGGACCTTTTGAAGAGTATATCTAATGATTTTGGTACCTTTGGAAGACTCTAATGATTTTGGGATCTTTTGAAGACTCTAATGATTTTGGGACTTTTCGAAGACTCGAATGATTTTGGTACCTTTTGAAGAGTATATCCAATGATTTTGGTACCTTTGGAAGAGTCGAATGGTTCCAGCATAACCCAGGACACTTTAAAGATCCGCGGAGCCTCTCGCAGATCTCGCAAGTGTAGCGAATGGCACTTAGGACCTTCCGAGACCCTTCAAGAACCTCGGCGGCTCCTGGACCGCCCAGAGACTCCGCGGTCCCTTGGAAAGTATTCCACGGTTCTTTGTACCTTTTATCGTGTTCTTTTAATCTCTTCAGGCCGCCGACAAATCTCCGAAGTTCTTTCATATCCCCCGAAGAACTCGAACGGATCCCCTCCACCGGGAATTTCGAAGAGATCTCGAGGCTCTTTTGCGAAATTTAAGAAACATCCCGACGATCTTTAACGTCCGAGACGGGTCCGGTATCCATCGCGTCTCTGCGCTCGCGCGACGACGATGTCTAATTAAATGGCAGGTTCCGTACGCAAGAGGCAAGAGGCCTTTACCGCCGTGGCACGTTGTATTCAATTATCTTCCCGTATTCGCTCGCATAAAGGCGCGCCCTACGTCGTCGACTCGTAGCCGTCTACGAAAAGGGACGCGCGATTGTAACCCCCACAATACGGGAAAAGTCGCGAAGACGGGGGCCAAAGTGAAAGACAACAAAAGACGACGACGACGACGGCGCGGCGCGGCGGGAGCCGCGACACAGGATTCATGGTTGTTGCTCATTATAAATGGTACGCGTAAATCCCGTAAGCCTTGGACATACAATAAAGTCGTGCGGTAGGGGGGGGGGTGGATAGAGGGCAAAGGACACGCGTACCCACCCGTCTAAAGTTGCTTTGAGCGATACACAGTTGCTAATTAACCGCAAGCAACGGTTGACGGACCTCCGCGTTGTTAACCGCCGGAGAGAGAGAGCGAGAGAGCGAGAGAGAGAGAGA
>NW_027586521.1:0-1439 GCF_028453695.1 Augochlora pura
CTCCTTCACGCGACACCTTCTCCCGATGGACGCAGATGGAGCCCGAACTTCAACCTCCGTGTCAATCGTCCGATTTTAACCCTTTGCACCCCAGGCGATTTTAAGCCTAGATCTAAAATAGCTATTTTAACCAGCTGCATTTCGATTTTATATATCTTTGAGTGCAGTTTATGGATATGAAATTGAGAGTAGCGAATCATAAAACTGTTACGCTTTTAACAATCATTTAACCTCTTACAGTATTTTAACCCCTTGCGCTATAATAACGAGTCAGACTCGTGGTGAAGATTTTATGGAAGCTACATTAAATATAATTATTATTAATTTTTAATATATAAAAATAAAAATTAATTCTTCTGTTGTCAAAGTGTAAAAACAAAGGTAAATAAAGACGTTAAACAGAAGGGTCTTTAATAATGATAAAATAATTTTTTAAATGATATAACCATCGTTACATGATCACTATGGTTAAGGAGCGTTAGACAGTATCATTGAGGACGCAGAAGCGTTAATCAGTATCAGTAAGAACTAACAAGCATTAATTACTATACTTAAAAACGAAGAAGCCATAATCAGTATCATTACGAATTAACAAGCCTTAACCAGTATCCTTAAGAACGAAGCATCGTTAATCACTATCATTATTAACTAAAAAAACCTCAACCAGTATCCTCCAGCAAAAGAAAGCATTAACGCACCCATAAAATAAACCACGATGCAGCGAATTAGGAGACGAAGCGTAGACTCTGCAGTATTAGAAATAACCTTGTCCATGACACGGAGGGATGGCGGAGGGATGGCGAAGGAAAGGGTGGTTTCACGAAAGTTTGCCGGCGAAACAGCGGACACAGGGACAGATCACTGACCGGGGCGGGATATTTTTTAAGGATATTGGACGCGCGCGGTCCCCGTTTACGTACTCCTAGGAATTGGCCATAAAGTAGCATAGAAACCGAGGCCTTAATAAAACGGCAGCCCTCCCCGGGGCTTTCCCGCCAAACGTGATTTTCCTGTCCTCCTCCCCCGCGGGACCAAGGGTCGTGGCGAAGGAAGAACGAAATATCGGCGGCGAAACGAACCGCGTGCGGCAACGGATCTCTCTTCTCTACCGCCGCCGTCGCCGCCGTCGCCGCTGCCGCTCGTGAAAAGACCAAAGACGACGGGGCCGCAGATAGGCAGACAGACCGTAAATAGTTTCCCTCGAGCACGGGATTTTGTTGGCGCCAATCTGCTATGGGCGAAGGAGAACGAGAGCGAGGAAAATGAATTAACCGTTACCTACAAATCACGACACAAGGAATCCGCCGGATGAAATCTCCCCCCTCCCCTCTCCCACCGCCGTCGTCGTCGTCGTTCTTGTGTATCTAAATGAAAAGGCGGGGACCGAGAAACTCTCTCTCTCTCTCTCTCTCTCTCTATCTATCTATCTCTCTGTCTCG
>NW_027586522.1:0-1439 GCF_028453695.1 Augochlora pura
TGAAATGACCGGTCGCTCATTCAGCTTTTCTCAGTCTCTGGCAAGGCCAGCGATCGTAGTTTTGTTTAGTTATTATTTTGTTTATTTATGTCCAATGCATGGTGTTGGTTCTGTTTGACTGGGTATTTGAATAGATGGGGAATTGACTGTCAGACAGGCGTGATCACCCTGCGTCGCTGCCTGTAGTCCCAATCGGTCAAGTACCGTATACGTTAACGAATTTATGGTTGGTACTAATTCTGTTTCGGTGGGTTACAGGATACATTCAATGGTTAACAAGGTGAGATACCTATATTATTATATGTATCGCCGAGGACGACGAGATGGTCAGTTTGGCCGAGTGTAACGAGGCACGGAGTTCATCGACCCAATTTCCAAGGAACGAACGATGTTAAGGTTTGGAGATAAGCGTTGGCAATAGGGGAGACGCTAACCTAAACACATAGGACGAGAGGAATTGGGACGACGGCAGAAAGAGTTTGATCGTCGGCTGAAGCAGAGCTATACTGAACAATTTAGAGAAACGACTACACATATATTTAACAATAATTTTTATAGTTATATCATTTTAATATATTTATAATAAAATGGTTTGCAGATTCATAGAAAGATGGTTTAATTGCTAATTATTAATAAATTGGTAATTTGCTATGGGAAATCGTCCAGGTCAACCTTCTACGGTTTCGGTACCGTCGCGTACACGACCAGGATGACCCTTCGGATTATCCCGGTTTACGGCACGTCCTGCCTGCAGGCTTTTTCGAAATGTTATTATGAAATTCATTTAGAAATCTTAACTTTGTGACACGTCACGGTTATTGAAGAAAACGGTAAAATTATGTCATGTTTAGTCTCATTTTAATCAGAAAATTATCAGCAATATGTTAAAAAGAAATTCAGTTTTAAAATCTTAAAATTAAAAAAGTTTTGTTATAGCATTATGAGTTGTCTTCCGGGAATTAGAGTCAAAGGAGCCGCGGCGCGTGCCGCAGCACACGTGTTGATCGACTCCGTCGAACCTTGGCATCGGCGTAGCGAAGAAATCGATAAATTACAGTAGCGTAGAAATAGCACTGCGACAGGAGTAGAACCGTAAAATTGCGACAGATATCGAACCATTACTGTAAATCGAATATTAAGTTAGTATACACGCATTATATATAAATATAGTCTATTCACGTCTATACCTAATTCTGCACTAAATTCTATACCTCATTCTATACTGCCTTCTATAGACCATTATATACTACCGCTTATACTGGATTGAATACTTTATGCACATAACTATAATATGCACCGCTATAACCCTCGGACACTCACACTTACAAACGCATGTATCACTTACATATATACGCAAACAAAACTATTAATATAATACCATAGCTCAAAAGCCACATACACGCGCGCGCAACAGCACCTTGAAAAGTCGCGCGTTCGCC
>NW_027586523.1:0-1439 GCF_028453695.1 Augochlora pura
TATAAAAAAAATGTAAGGCTATTATCCAGTCTTCATTTGAGCGCATAGATGCCAGACCACCCCAAACTATTTGAAATAATTGCAATAAATTGCAGAGTGCAGCTGTGCAACAGTAAAAAATGTTAAAAAATACTGAAAAGAAAATATGATGTCAAACCTTGTTTTGTAGCAAGTGGTGCATCAAACATAATGCATCAAGAACTATTTCCGGGAACGAAATTTCGCCTCGATTCATTTCATTTCATGGTCCGGTTGTACAACGAAACAGAGAACAGAGGAAACGAACGAGCCGAAATTGAAATAACGAAGACAAACAGGATCATTACCATAGCTGCAATTACGAGGGGAGTCCTTTTACCTTCATTAGTAAATGGCCGTGCAATTTTTGCCCCCGGTACAGATTGCGCGAGACAGTGTACCTGAACTGTGTGTACTTTCATGGAAACTGTACACGTTTATTCCTTCATCGCAGAACTAAATGTAGATTATAGTTTGCAGATTATAGTCGTAGACTGTGAATTATAATTTATGGATAATAATCTGTCAAATATAATGTGTCAATTATGATCTGTCAAATATAATGTATGAATTATATTCTGTCTATTATAATAGTTATTATATTCTGTCAGGTTATGTCAGGTTATTATAATAGTTATTATATTCTGTCTATTATAATAATTATAGTCTATCTATTATAATGCGCCAATTATAGTCTGCGAATTAAAAATCTGTCAATTATAAGCTGCCAATTATAATGTGTGAATTATATTCTGTCAACTATAGTTTGCCAATTATAATATGTCAATTATAGTCTCCATATTATAATCTGCCTATTATAATCTGTCAATTATAATCTGCCAATTATAGTCTGCGAATTATTAATCTGTCAGTTATAGTCTGTCATTTATAAATCTGTCGATTATAATCTGCAAATTATAATGTGCGAATTATATTCTGTCAATTATAGTCTGCCAATTATAATGTGCGAATTATATTCTGTCAATTATAGTCTGCCAATTATAATCTGTCAATTAAAGTCTATAAATTATAATCTACGATTTATAATCTATCAAGCTTACGTATAAAAAATTTCGGCCAAATACCACTAGCGTCATTTTAAAAAATATTAAAGTCGCAAGATCGTGGGAAAATCGAGTTTATTGTCAAAATTATGGCAGTTAATTGCGAAATGTAGGAGAGAAATCGTTCGAAAAAAAACCATTCGACAGAACGAATTAATTTCTCCGAGCCATTTCAATCGCGGCGATCCGGGTTAATCCGCCACGCGGGAAATGCGAGGGGTCCTCGTGTTTCGGGAGGTGAAAGAACGTAACCTGTTGCGGGTCACGGAATCGGAAACACGAGAGCGAATGTGTGTATGTGTGTGTATGTGTTTCCACCGGACCCTCACCACTATGGAGAAAAACGATCGCATGTGC
>NW_027586524.1:0-12136 GCF_028453695.1 Augochlora pura
GAAAACCCGACTTATTTTTATATAATAGATTATATTATTAATTAAAATTTAAATAAATGTTACTAAAACTGATTCAAATGTTTGATATGAAATGCGACAGAACTAATACATTTACCATAGAACACCTAAGTTAAATACTGCGTCATGGAGAAAGAAGGTACGGCATCATTAGTGCTACAGATTATGTCCTGTTCGTTAGTTTCAACCCGGTAGCAATTTATATAGTTTTCTCTCTATAATTTCGTTAGAACCAAGATAAAATGTATTGTTAACAAGCGCAGTGGGCGATTTGGTCTCTGTGGTAGTATAAGAATTAAAGAGTGCTCGAGATACAGGATTAGGATCTCGAAAGGGGAAATAAATGTCATCTCGCTCACCGAGAGAAGTGTCGTAAGCGCAAATGTAATCGCTGGTGGAGAACTGAGCGGTGAGGGCGGTCTTGCCCACTCCCGACGCACCCAGCATGCCGACTTTGTAAGTGGCCTCTCGTTCGTTGCTCGTATCCTCTTCGGCCTCCATCCCAGAAAGCTGCGACGCCAAGCTGAAACAGAAAGCAACGAACGAAATATAAAAGGGGCTTGGAAATTTCTCTGTGCGCCTCCTCCTCTTTCTTTTATTTCCTAGTCCGTTTTTTCTGTCCCTCTCGTCCTCTTTTTTTCTGATCCATTTCTTTCCCTCCATCTCTCTCTCTCTCCCTCCCTCTCTCTCTCTCTCTCTTCATCTCTGTCACTCGTTCTCCGGTCTCGAGATCTCCGGAACCGGGTATCGACCGACACTTGAGGAAAAAAAGAGCCCGCGTTCGCGCGAGAGTCGCGTGCGTATATTTCTTTGTCATTCTCGAGAGGCCGTTCGCACAGCGACGCTTCTTCCTGGCCGGTGATAAAAGCGAAACGATGCGCCCATCGAGGTCATAGAACTCGAATCCTAGCATCCTACTTCGTGCTTCTTGCGCGCCCCTGCATTGCCAGTAAGCCGCAGGTCTTTAAATTCCAAAGTTTCCGGGGACACGTCGAAAGAATGGAAACACGTACTCTAGTCGATAACAAGTGAGGATTGCGCGATAACATCTCGTTCGCCTCGCAGTCACGATTTCGAACAGTCTACTACATGCAGACGTTCTTCATTTGTTTTACTTTGAAATAAGATGAATTCGTTTTCCGTCGATACTTAGCCATTAGAGTCAACGTCGATTATTGCAATATATTCGAACAAATTGAATTTTATTAGAACATTATTTTTATTATCTTTGACAAGATAATATTTAAGTTGTTTTGTTTGTGGACAGGATAGAAATATGGCATAGAATAGCACAACACAGTTCCGACTAGAAAATTTTATACTTCACTGAACTGGTTCCTTTCAAAGTAAATTCGTTTCAGAAGTACTTTAAACTTTTTCAAAAGGAATCGATTTTCCAATGAAATGAACAAAAATGATTGCGAAATCAATGGACGACAAACAAGAGAAATAACACGAGACTAAATTGCAGAATTACTTAATTGTTCGGTACTAATTAATCCTTGTAGAATCCAAGGGCTTTGCAGCTAGCGAACGTGACGTGAGAGGTGACACACGACTGAAAAGGGTTAAGCAGAGTAAATCTTTCATGAAACAACGACAGAGGGAAACAAAGCCGAAAGGAAATCGGAGTACGTCACGCGGAAAATTGTACAGACTAGTGGAAAACTGTGGTATTTTGTTAGAAATAGGGGTCGGCTTTCGGCTTTTGCCAACTGAAATGAACTTCCTGTCTGCTTCCAAATGCTGGCAATACGTTTCCTCGAAGTTGCGAGAACTTGCGAGCGTATTTATCGACGTACCGACAAAAGGTATTGGGTTGGCAACTAAGTCATTGCCGTTTTTGTCGATAGATTCACTCTACACTTTTTTTTGTTTTGTTAACGTGGTCAGAGCATCTAACCTATATTTTTTTCTTACTGTGTGGACTTCTACTTTTAATTAGTAAAAGAAATTATATCGATTAGTTCTTTAGTTTTGTTTTTATTCCAATTTAAAAATGGAAAAACAGGACGTGCACTTCCGACACATTTTATTGTATTACTTCCGAAAAGGCAAGAACGCATCGCAAGCACAAAAAAAGTTATGTGCCGTATATGGAGATGAAGCCTTAAAAGAAAGGCAATGTCGAAATTGGTTTGAAAGATTTCGTTCTCGTGATTTTTCACTGAAAAATGCACAATGATCTGGCCGCCCAGTCGAAGTGGATGAAACCCATATCAAGGCCATTATCGATTCAGATCGTCACAGCACAACACGAGACGTTGCAGAGAAGCTCAATGTATCGCATACATGCATTGAAAAAAAATTAAAAACCCTTGGTTATGTCAAGAAACTTGATTTATGGATCCCTCAACAGCTAAAGGAAATTCACTTGACGCAACGGATTAGCATCTGTGATTCGCTTCTGAAACGCAATGAAAATGATCCATTTCTGAAAAACCTAATTACTGGCGATGAAAAGTGGATAGTTTATAACAACGTTAATCGGAAAAGATCGTGGGTGATGAAAGATGAACCAGCCCAAACAACATCAAAAGCAGAGATTCACCAAAAAAAGATTATGCTGTCAGTCTGGTGGGATTACAAAGGAATTTTGTATTTTGAACTCATGCCACAGAACCAAATGATCAATTGAAATGTGTATGTTTAACAACTCGACAAACTGAACAATGCAATTGAAGAAAAGCGGCCGGTATTGTCAAATCGGAAGGGTGTTGTTTTCCATCATGATAACGCAAGGCCCCACACATCTTTGGTCACTCGGCAAAAATTATTGGAACTGGGTTGGGATGTTTTGTCACACTCACCATATAGCCCTGATCTTGCGCCTTCGGATTACCATTTGTATCGTTCCATGCAAAACTCTTTAAATGGTAAAATTTTTAATAACGCGGATGATGTCAGATCACACCTAATTCAGTTTTTTAATAGCAAAGACCAGACATTTTACGAACGGGGAATTTTTACACTGCCAGAACGATGGAAAAAGGTCATCGACAAGAACGGGCAATATCTAATTGAATAAACTTATATTTTTTAACAAAAATTTTGAATTTTCCTTCTTATTTGAAATCGGCAATGACTTAGTTGCCAACCCAATAGAATGCCCGAAACGTTTTTTAAGCTGCTCGCGCACAAATTTTCCAGAAGAAAAAACTTCAATGGACAGCTTACGTCATTTTCCACTAGCTATACCTTATTCAACTTACACAGTACTTTGCGCAGAACAAATATAATTTGATTGTAGTCGTTCGACGATCGTATAAAGATGAAATTTTACATGTGAATTTATCTTAACTGGTAAACGATTAAAATCCTTGGAATATCTCTCACCAAAATTTGCAATCGCGTAAAAATCATCCGCGGTCATTCGGATATTTAAAACTTTTAGATACCGAGAAAAAATTTGTAAATCTTTGTTGAAATATGATAAAAATTTCTAATACGACATGGGAACATTTGTGGTGCTTATAAATTAGCTGATCAAAATTTATATTTCCATAGAGATCTCCAAGGCTGGGTCACTCGTAATTGAAAAATGACGTTGTTAATCGCGTTCTTTTGCAATTCGCGGACGCGTAAATTCGAATAGCGACGAACATTTTGCATAATGAATTCGTCAAAGGTTACCATGGGACGGGATTTAATAGAACATATGAATCCAAATGGCAGCAACAGCGGCGAACACGTGACAATTGGTAAAACTCAAACGTTATCATCACGTTCCCCCATTCGGAGAATGTTGCCGGCAGAAAAATTAAATTAAGACTGTGGCCTGGAACGTGGAAAAAGCTCTCGCATTATCAGTATTTCATGCAGGTCTTCGCTGACGTCATTTTATATTCACGCAGGTCACTTCAGTTTCATAAAAGTGGAAGATGAAACGGCAGAAAGATAAAACCTGCGGTGGCGAAGTCGGCCGCGATAAAGAGAGGATGATTTGTGTTTGTCCGACTTTAGAAATGGTTGTCGTTGTTGCAGTTAAGTCTTTTTTTTATGTCGTCTATAATCGTTACTATAACAGCGTAGGCGGGATACATAGCTCCTCATTAGCTTTGAGAATTATCAGTTAATTTGTCGTGTTCTGCGGTAATATGATGTTTTGGCAGATAGCGAAAATATCTATAGCCTTGGATCTGAAATGTCGCGGCAAGTGGAATAAACAGATTATAGTAGACTGGCTAATTACATATGTCACGGTTTCACGTGAAATTTCATTCGGCGCTTTTGAGAGCCGTTGCTTTTACTTCCGCTTGAAATTTAATAAACCTAATATCGATATCGAGCAGAAACTGTGGCAGCGTGTTCCATAAAATTAGATTTGTTTAACGAAATACTTCCTCTATTTTGAAGAATCCCTTCTGGAGTTAACCCTGTTGTCCTCGATTCGATTACACACTTAACACTTTGACAGGCATGCTAACAATCTCAAAAATTTCATAAAAGTATTTCATTTAATGAAACTAGAATCGAGAAGTTAAATTCTATAAATTTTCCTACCTTCGTACGAATTTATTAACGAACAAATTGTAATTAGTGCAGGGGTAAAAGAAATTTTAAACAAAAGAGCGAAGAACTTGTATGTTAGTAAAAGTTTACTTATTCTCAAACATAATACTACATCATTGATAGCAGCTTTTTCAAACGAAATGTAGTTTCATTTCTGAGGTATCGTATGTTTCAATAATATCGAGAAGAAGAAGGTACGTCCATTAGTAGCAACCTTCGAATACTTGAATGTAAAATCGCTTTCGAAGAAGGTAACTGTTGAATCAAGAAAGACCCAGAGAACGAAACAGAGTTAATGTAACTGTAAAATATTAGGTTGGTGCATATGAAATGTCGGATGTTTAAGTAAATATATAAAACTGTATATCTTTTTTCAAAAGCTGTTGGTTTAATAAAAATATGCTCAAAAAATCTAAACAGTATATGACATGAGACAGTCTGAAAAATTCCATACTATAGCTTATTGATCCGAAAAATCAGAATTTCTTGAAGACAGACATCTATGAATTAAACTCGCGCTGGGAAAAGTGTATTGAAACAAATGGGGCACATTTTGATTAAATCAGTAGCTTTTGAAAAAAAGATATGCAGTTTTATATACTCACTTAAAAATCCGATATTTCATATGCACCAGCCTAATATTATTAATAAAAATTAACCGCTAATTGAATTGCAGTTCGTTTTATTAAATAGTGTATTTAGGGTCTCGACAATTTTCCGACAAAAATCATTCAACACGCATAAACTTTTCGAATCATGATTTTTATATTAAGTTTCAATTTTTTTGGTCGACTTCGTTGCTTCCGTTTAGAATGCTGCAATCTAATTCAACGATATTGTGGCATGGCGTGCAAAGTAATCTACTTTGGAAAGTCATTACATTGGAAAGTCGTGTAGTGAAGGAACCGAGTGAAAACTTCCACATTAAACACCGTTACAATTAGAGGACTAAAAAGCTCCAAGAATGAAATATATTTGTTGTAAAGAGAAACGATACAATGTTTGACATTCCTTTCGAAAAGGAAAAACAAAAATTTGTTCACGTCAATTTGACTATTATATACTGTATCACTTTTAATTTAGAAAAATTTTGAGATTTTTACTTTTTTTCTGCCATTTTAACTAACTAATAACTTATTCGGTTTTACATTTATTATTCTTTTGATTTCCTTCCCCTTCTTATTTTCTTTATCATTGACCACTATATAAAATAAAATTGACCACTATGATTGTCTATGTTGGCAATTTATTAGACTATTCTATTAAAATAAAAATCATCCTAATTACAAATTATGAGTGAGGAAATAAATGCATGCATCCAATAATTTTTCACAGTAGCATTTTTATAATCTCACTAGCGAAAAAATAAAAAGCCCGGAATCTGTCATTTTCATCCAATAATATTTTAATTCAATCACAGTAGGATTTTACAGAAAATGCGGTCGCATAATTTTACAAGGCTAGGGTGTAAATAAACAAATTAGCACGTATCGGAGGAAAAAGAGGGATGACTGGGGAGGATAATTGGGTGACGATTTCGATCAGTCGATTAGGAGGTTGGCTTCTGCAAAGGCATTTACACCTCGATGCCATTCCTCCCAGTCGCCGGGCTGCAGAACGTTCTTCATAATTTTCGAAATTTTTCCCCGCAGAAGAGTACTTGCCGAGATTAGATCTTGTTTCGCCGCAATCCAACCGCCCACGAGGCCGTCTAGCCCAACGGCCGGAATAACCTTTTGGGATTCGGGAACGTCGGGCACTGCGGTGGAAGATTATGCGAGGCTGGCGAGGGGAGAAACGCGAAAAAGAAAGCCGACCTCAGGCCCTCTAATCTCTTTAACCCCTGGACTAAGGATGCCAGCGACGTGACAGGTCCCGGGTCATTTGGATCCAGCCGTAAAAATTTATTATGCATTATACATAACGCACTCAATCCTCCCAAAAGCTGACTGAACTCTTTTTCGTGAGAAAAATTTCGTTCCATTTTTAGGGGCGTTTTGCGAGGAATGAGAGAGAACTTTTCTTGGTAATTTGACTATCGCGTTGACGTTAGTGACAGAATTCTTCGTCTGTTATTCAAGGTTGATTTTTACACAGGAAAACACAGTATTATATGTATAAGGCACAGTATTATATACAATCTAAACTTGATTAAGATTTGTAACATTTTGAAAATGTTCATGAAAAAGAGTTGAAAATTGATTTTTAAAATAGTTTGAATTGAGCTTTATTGGAATTTGTATAATTAAAGAAAGAATTCTTTGCCCCCCTTTACAAAGCCATTCGTGGCAGAAATAATGAACAAAATCAATTTTGAAGTTCGGAATATTAATAATAATTTTTTTGCAGACAAGAATAACTATAAACAAAATAAATGCTGTAGAGTGGTCTGTCGAATCAATGAATACTTAAGTTGCATAATAACATCATAAATGGTTTTACACACATGAACGCAATTCTATAAGATTCTATGAAAATTACGTTAAACGATCAAATGAACAGAAATGTTTAACGATTGAGCAATATATAAATCATTCGGAAAATCAATTTTTTAGCGATCTCATGTTTCATTTTGACTGTCACCATTGGTTTCGTCCAATGGTCCAAGCCAAGCTGCGTAATCAGCTGGATTACAATCATGCCGACGCCGCTAATTGCTCCGCGGATGAAAGGTAAGTGCAGGTTTCGGCAACCTGGCACCTAATATTTAAGAAACGGAATTTAATTAGTCAGAGATTCAGAGACCCGGGAGAATTGAAAGCTTTTGATCCCGTGCCAGTTGCGGTTTGATTTCCTTGATTTTGTTTCGCTGCACTCGTGTGAAGGACTTGACAAGTTTCGGACGATATTCTTGCACAACAATCTTCTGTAATTCAGTCAATCGCTTTTTGCTCTTTCACGACAATCTTTTGTACAGTTTTAATTAATTATAATTAGATCTTATTGTGATCAAACGAAAAAACTTGTCAAATGTCGATTCCTAATATTGTCTGTGCCATATAGTATAATTAATAATATCCTGCGCGTTCTAATTAAACTTTCAACACCTATCCACAATTTCAATACGCCGTGAACGCATTGTTCTAATTACTATGCATTACATTACGAATTTACCCGGTCCTGCAATGAATTCGGAATGACACAAACTTCTGTGAAATTCAACGAACTACGATAACCCGGCAACTAGATACAATGCGAACTATACACCGACGAATTAGTTTGTATCGTTAATAAATAATAGGCCGCGACGTGATTAAGTTTTTGAACAGATTTATTAAGTGATAATAAAATTTTACGATGTTGTTGGCAGTGTTATTCGATTGGCTTTCTCCGCGCAAGTTTGATCAAAGAAGAACATCAAAGTGTAATTACAATGGCCGCAAACTTTTCGTGTTTATCCATTCAGGAGCCACTCGGTCAGTAAAGTTGCGCCATTAATATCACTCCCACGTATTTGCTTCGTCCTGAATCAGTTTCCTTACTTTCTTCTTCGGATACTCTTTTTAGTTCGCTAAGTATCACCTTTTTCATTCACTGACGTGGTTCGATATACCTATTTTGTTTCAAACAAGGCACACTTGAATGCATGCACTTCCGAACTTGTCTAATCAATTCGTTAAACGATCTTTAAGTTTTTAGCGTATTTCACGATCAGTCGCGTCGTTGACACAGTTCACTCTCTTAGCTTACACAAAACGTGTTAAATACACATGTTTCTTCCACTAGTAAAATATAAATCGACAAGTTGATATAATCCAAGTAAAATAATAATGACCACTATACATATAAGTTATCAATATTTCACAAAATCTTTTTTTCTTTAGAGACTTTGTCACAACTTTATTTACAACCACTTCACGAGTCACCAAAATTCCACCAAAGGAACATTTTTCTGTTTAGAAACATCGTCACAGGTGATACAAAAATGAATATACAACCTGGACCTAAAACTTGCGTTCAACTCCCATAGACAGTTTCTAATTTACACAAATATTCACGGTCACTTTTACTTACCCACGTTCTTCCTAAAATTCTTTGAATGTTTTTGTCGGCCAACAGTAACGCAGTTGCTCTCTACTTCCTCAGATAATTATACATTTATATTCATTTTAATTTACATTCACACAAATATTGGAATCATAAATTACAATGCCAACTTATGTGTTATCTCTTTTTTAAAATTACTGAGACGATAAAAACTCTTACAAGCATAAACACATTCGGCGTTATCATCTTGTGAAGCAAATTCTTATTGGTATTTAAAGAAACTATCAGTCACAATGCTCATTTTCTTATAAATAAAATGCACTAGATAGGATGAAAGGAAACACTGCAGCTCGGGAGAACTATTTTTGTAGAGTTAATATGAGATTTTTCCCGAAAAATTGGGTGATAGTCGGGTGGAGCTACGCGTTCATCGGCGCGTCACTAATTTTTATCGAGCCGATCAGCGAGGCAGGGATCGAAAACGATTAAGTATAATCGAGCGAGTGCGAGGACAGCGCCGAAGAGCGACAGAGGGTAAACAGTTAGTCATCGGTTAATTAATTCTCACCTGAGCAATCTCGCCTCCCTGGTGCTGCTGCAGCTAGTGCCGGAGGATGTGACACTGTTGATGCTCCTGCTACGGCGGCTCTTCAACGAATCGCCGAGGTTGTAGACCCCGTTCGCTGTTATAGAAAACGATCTCAGCCTGTAATATTCCACGCCATCCTCGGTTTCACCCTCTTCGGCCCCACCGGCGCCGCCGCGTTTCGTTTCAGCAAGCATCGGCTGCAACAGGAAAAATTAACTCTGTCAATTGATACGGTTCCTTGTAAAGGGCATCCTCTCCCCCTACGACGATCGCCTGATCTAACTTCATCTAGATTCCCTCCCTTTCCCTACACAAGCAATCGTGTTCCCATACTCTTCATCGTCCATCAGCGAAAAGCTAACGGGAGGTCGTTTATCTTCGGCTAACAGCTCTTCCGACTTCCACGAAATTAATGCGGTACTTCGACATTTTTTCTGGCGGAATCCGGTAAATGTATTGGAATCGATCTGTAGGATCTTGTTTGTACATCAATGGAAGACTCACAAGAATTCTTTTCTGTAACCTTAATCATTCTGTTCGGAGTTATGGCAGTCTCGTGAGAACGATTTCAGATGCTTCTTGTTTCAGTGGAATTCGTTTGTTTGCTTTGCGTAATCTTGTTTGAGATTGTTTAAAGAGTATGCAGAAGTCTTTTCAGTAATAATATTTACTTTAATATTATTTTATTAATTTAAACTTTCGAAGTTGTAGTCATTCGGTTAGGATGAGTGTAGAGGTCCAACGACTTTTACGACATCGGTGCAATTTATTGAGGAACTTGATAAATATATCGAGTTTAATCTCACGAAGTTTTTACGTGATATCGATAACCATATTTCGAAGTTGTGGTAGTTTTATCAAGAACGCTTTTAAGAAACTTCGTCTCCTTATTAGAGGGTATCAGAAGCCTCTTTAGGAGCGGTCCAAGGAATTTTTTCATAATTTATGTATTAATAATTTGATTAGTATCGTTAACGCATATACCGATTCTGCCCATGAAGGTTGCAGGCAAGACATATCTTTTCCATTGTGTTTAAACAAAGTAAAGGCACTTCTAGGTCAAGGCATTGCTTAACAGCTGGTTGCTTCAGTACGGCTTCTGTCCGTTCGAAAGCACAAGAACAGCTCTGGAGGATTTCTCCTAATGTCACTGGGATTTTCTGCTCCTTATTGAAATTTTCCACGCATCTTGAAACCGGCTCAAAAAACTTACCGACGAGCGTAGTCAGAAATCATCGAACTTTCTTCTAATTTCCGAAATTGTTGACAGTCAAAGAAATCATACTTACTGCGAAAAGTATAACGTAACTACAGTGGGCCGCATTAATATTCGGACACCATTGTATTTGAGAAACGTTTACTCCTTATCTTTACTGTTCGTTGAATTAATGAATTTATAATTTTATTGTTAATTGATATTAAATGAACTAGTACTTAATTTTGACGTTGCAAAAATATTCGGACATTCCATACGCTTTGTAGTTTCAGTGCCCTGTTAAGGTGAATACTTTGCTTGATGGCAATGTTTGAAAACATATGATGTAAGCACTATCTCATAGAATTAGTTTCACTTCAAATTTTGTTTGTGTTGCACATATTAGCTGTAAAATCGGAATATTATTAAATTTGAGCAAGAGCACTATTGCGGGCATTGTACGAAAATATAATCGTGAGGATAGAATTGAATCTATCCCTCAAAAAAGTTACTTAACGATCGCGATAAACGTAATATTATTAGGAAAACAAAAGTAGACCCTAGTTTAAGTGTCACAATATTGACAGCAGAGTTTTCTGAGGAGACCAGCAAGAAGATTCATCCCGAAACAGTTCGTCGGATGCTTCGTGAAAATGGATATCATGGCAGAGTTGCCCGAAAAAAGCCATATCCCAATAAAAAACATTACCAGGGTAACGTAAAATAGGCCAAGTAGTTGAGTTTGCTTGGGACTTTGATTCCCACAAAAAACTCCGACAAATTAACCCACAAAAAGTCTCCACAATGAATTCAAGCAAACAAGCATACAGAAGATATCCACGTAAAACAATTGGTCCCCCAAAGGAGCATTCAAATGATATTAGTAAACCCTCCAAAAAACCCCTAAGAATTGTTAATAACAACCCCCCCCCCTCCACCACAAAATGGTTTCAAATACAAAAAACGTTAAATTAATGCACAAAAGTAGATACAATGTTAAACTTCGGAACGATATGAAAAAACTCCAAAATATTGTTTACCATTTAATTTCATTCGAAGAAGGTATTAAAATCAAAAGTAGTTGTCCACTTCATGTGTGATTTGATTACGAGGAAAGTACTGAAATCAAAAGTAGTTTCTCCGTTTGTACAAAGTACTCCATAACCATCTAAGTAGAAAATCACGATAAAACATTGATACTGTTACGGCGAATTGTCTATCTATATCAAGTGGCTATAATGTGGTACTGCCCTGTTGTGGACACCCCTTAAAGAAATAGCTGAAGATAGGGGTTGTCACGGAACTCTTGTGCCGACGGACAAGACAGAAGTGATCGAACTGCCAAGCGATCGACACATCGTTACTAAATAATCATAGAGTTGTTGTTATATAATTGAGTACCGCGTTATTATAAATAAAATGCCGCGAGCACCCTACAAAACTCGCAATAATACTTTAAACGGATTCACAATAGAGCGGATACTTAGAGAAACCAGAAAAATTATACCTAAGGTGGACTTGGCGGGTCGTTTTTATGAAAATCAAACAGTACACCCACCGAAAAGTCTAAACCCATTGAAATGGATATGAAAAAATACTCGACCTCTAAATTGAATTGGATATGAAAAAAATTCTTTGTTCTTGTTGAAAAAAATTATTTCACATCTCTGATTCCAACAATTATTGTCACTAACATGTTAAATGTAAAAATAGAAAAGTGAATGCTTCACCATACTTCTAATTATCGGAAACGTTATAAATTTTTAGACATCGGAAATAATAAATTTCTTAGTGAAAGATATTTTTATAAATAATGAATTAGCAATAAGAAAATC
>NW_027586525.1:0-6220 GCF_028453695.1 Augochlora pura
AGCGCGAGAGAGCGACGTCGCCCCGCGACAGACTCGACTCGAAGGATAACGAGAGCGGATCGTAATGACCGAGGTAACCGCCGGCTAATCGCGGTCATCTTCTGATAAGTTGTGTCACGGTACGGCGGTTAACCGGTTACGTTCGCGGACGGTCCATTAATATCGGCGATATCTGGGTTTGCGGAAGGTGGCCGGCGCCGATACGATGGAAACTCGGCGCGCCGCTCGGCGATATTCGAGCAATGGGGAAAAAAAGTCGAGCGAACGATACATTTTATCGTCGCCTTTTATTTCGAACGCGATCGCGGTTTAGATTCTTTATTCGCGCGTAAACAACCGAGGGGAAAAATATGAACAAAAAAAAAGAAAAGTAATCCTCGGCGGTCGAGTCAAAGAGCGGAACTGGGCGGAGCCGGGAGCTCGCCCGTCATTGGTCTGTGTTTTTCGTTAACAACTCGTAAACAATGCCGGGGATCGCGTTTGTCGCCGAGGAAGAGAAGTTGATTCGAATCGTCGCGGGAACCTCGCGGTGCCATCGTTTTTCGACACTTCCGTCGTGATTTAATTATATACGCGCAAATGTCGCGAAGACGCCACCGCGTCGTGAAAATCGGCGGGAAATGTTTGCCGTTACCCGACCGATAAATACCGATTTACGAGGCCCGCCGGTAGCTCGGTAGCCGCGATTGAAATGACTCATAGATTACACCGATGTTGAAGTGCCGCCGCTCCGGTCTTCGTGCAAATCTCGGCGATAATGCCACAGTGTCGCCGTCCAATAGCCGGGTACAAATAAAACGTAACGCTGACGAGCCATTAAGGGGCCTGACGCGGTATAACCGTGTAATCACCTACGGCTACCGCGATTCGTTGCGAATCGCGTATGCAGATCAGGATGCAACCTGCTCGACCATCTTTTTCAGATGTCTAGGCGTCTTCTTCGAGGCTTCAAAGTGTTCTTCTTTCCGTGATCGATGGACCCCGCGATTCTGTTCCAACGGCGATCGCAGTTGCCGTAAATTTCGCTCCGACTTCGCAATTAATCCGACGAGGTTGCATTAAAAGTGACGGGATATTTTTTTGGATCGCGGAATGCGGTTAAGAGATAGATCGGCCGGCTCCACAGGTGACGGAGCTCGTTTTTCTTGGTAATTCTTCGGTCAATTAGTCTGCAATCCTCCGGTCTATTTTTCAGTTCATTTTTTGGTTAAGTTTCTAGTCAATTTTTAGGTTAGATCTTCAGTTATTTTTTAACTATGTTTCTAGTCAATTTTTAGGTTAGATCTTCAGTTATTTTTTAACTAAGTTTCTAGTCAATTTTTCGGTTAGATCTTCGCTTAATACTTTGGTTAAGTCTACGGTTAATTTTTCAATCAATTCGTCAGTTAAGTTTTTGGTTAATTCTTCATTTAATTCTTCGGTTAATTCTTCAGTTAATTCTTTGATCTATTTTTTAACCAATTCTGTAGTGAATTCGGTTTCAGTTAATTTTTTACTTAATAATTCGTTTAATAATTCGGTAAATTCTTCAATTAATTTTTCAGCTAACTCTCCAGCTCATTCTTCAACGATTTCTTCAGGGAATCGCAACGAACCAGAAATTAAAAAATATTATTGCATGCATACTTTCCGTTAACAATGAGCAGTCCCCCGAAAAGACACCGCAAGCAGCGATCGCATAAATCGTAACAGGCGTAACACTCAAGGGGTTGAAACCAGCAAAGAGACTTGCCCCCGATGCCCGCATTTGTCATCGGCATTCCAGCTGTACAAAAGGCTCGACGATCTCGCAAATCCTCCCCTATTAAATCCCAAGTCCCGCGCCGTAATTTTCATTCCCTCACCCTGGCTCGAGTCGTGGTAGGAACACGATCCACCCTGTCTCAGCCACCCCACAGACGATCGCCTCGACTGGTCTAGCAGAAACCGGTCCCGCGAAAACACCTCGTCCGTCCGTATAAATACCTGTCGAGAGACATGCAATCCTCGATCAAGGACACCGGTGCGATCACCCACCGAAAACCGGTCGGGACGGGGGTTGGTCGGCCGCCCCTAAATCGGACGGAATCGGCAGAAATCGGCGGCGCGCGAGGCTCTCTCGGCCACTCCATTAATTTGTCCGTTACGCGAAACGGAGTAATATCGATAGTATCTGGACGGTGGTAGGGGCGGCGGAGGGTTAGCGGTTAGGGTGGTCGAGAGAGCGGCGGGCGGCGGGCGGGGGTGGAGGCGCGGATTCATGGGTTACGGTGGCTCGGGTTCTGACGTCACGTCGCTTGTACGCAAGTTTACTACCACCAGGACGCGCGTGCCACCACCATCGAGGAGGAACCGCACCACTACCACCGCCGCCGCCGTCGTATCGCGAGCACGCTCGCCGTTGGCGGCGATACTACTCTTGCACTAGTACTACCACTACTACAATGGCCGCCACCGGTGGATCCGCGCGGCTCGGCTCGGCTCGGCTCCTCGCGACAGCGTGCACCGAGTGGGCGAGAGGATGGCGGGGGTGTGTGCACGGTGCACCAACACGGCGACGGTTGCACCCGTTGCACCCTGTCTCTCACCCTGTCTCGCCCCGTCGCCGGTGCGCCGCTCGCGTTCTACGTGCCTCCTCTCGGTGTCGCTATCGCGAGCGTGTGCCTATCGCTGTCGCTACCGTTACGATTGCCAGTGTTTGCGTCACCCGCACCATTCTATTACCACCGCCGGCGTGACTGTACACCACCCAACCACCACCACCACCACCGCCGCCGCCGCCGCCGCCGCCACCATCGCCACCGGCGGCAGAGACAGCGACGATGCGACGGACTCCTCTACCACGTTGCGTTACACGGAGGGAGAGCGGGGCGCGCGCACCACCACCACCAGAGTCCGCGCGACAGACGGCTGGAAAAGCGTGCACGCCATGGACGAGACGGAGAGGGGCGCGACGGAAGAGCGAGGGGTGGTGGCGGGCGGCGCGGAGGACGGCAGAGTCGAATGTCGTAGCGGAACGCGGATAGTCGCCTCCTTTTTCGGCCACCTTTCTTTCTTTTCTTCCATCGGGCTCGATCAACCGCCTCCGCCACCACCCTCTCCTCCTCCTCCTCCTCCTCCTCCTCCTCCTCCCTCCTCCCTTCTGCGGGGTGGGTGCCGCGCGTCCTCGTCTCGCCGACGCCAGGTGCTCCGTGCTCCCCCGAATTACCGCAGAAGCCCGCCGCGTGGGAAAAAGACGAAAAGCCGCGGCGCGCGAGCGGGACGGAGCGAGAAAGCGGCAACGAGTGAGCCGATACCTAATCCTCCCTTCGTTGGCCCACCCTCGGCAGGAAATCAATAGAGAGGGACTCGCTCTATCCCTCCCTCCCTCCCTCCCTCCTTCCAGCCCGTCGAGAGACCTCCTCTACTCTCGCTCCGCACCCCGAACCGGCCGGTTTCTCTCTTTCTTATTCGCGTCCCTGTTTTCCGTGGCCGTCTCGGCGCCTCTCTCCTTTCTCCGCACGGTCACCGTGTGCAGCCCACGGGTGCAACGAAACGGCTATTATTTTCTTGGACGCCGTCCGGAAGAATTGATCGTCGCGTTTTTCGGAGACAGCTTCGATCGTCGTCGGATCTTCGACGAAGCGATTCACGGAATAAGGAGATTCGTGGGGAGGAGCTTTTTGGCTTCTTGTACAGGTGCACGCGAGTCTCGTTGTTACGAAAATTACGGTACTCCGTCCTTCATCTGATCCACTTTAATGATAAACCTATCATCGTGGTCATTTCGACCGGTTGCACATTTTTTGTTTTAAGATTATTGACGGTGTATAGATTTTTATGTGGAGAAATTTTATGAGGTAATAAGTAAATTGAATTTTGTTGTTCTCAAAGGATAAAATATTTGCATTGATTTCTGGGCTTGGTAGGTTTAATGTTGCATAAATCGGTTTATATTAGATTTATTGTAGTGATCGCAGCTATTAACAGTAAATATTTCTTAAAATTCTCTATTCTTTTCTTTCATCCCTTTTTATATTTTCTGATGATACAATCACTTATTAAATATTTACCCCCTTGTATTTTGCATACTTTGACTCATCAGTAAGAATTAATTAAATTCAAAAAAGATTTTGTTATTTTGCCATCAATATCTAAGCGTTCAAATAATAGTAGACCCACAGTAAACGTAATTTTTCGTCTTCTTCCAAAAAATAATTGCAATCGAAGAAGTTGTAATCATTTAACTGTGATGAAAATTGTACTACCCCTTATCAACCCATACGAGTAATTTATTTTGTAACCAATAAATTCCTAAACCCAACAGAAAATTTATATTTATTATATAATACCATATATTTATTATATGTATCTATGAATCTTCACTTCAATATTTTCATATTTATAACAATTATGCAAAATTTAATTTTAATTCTATGATTTGAATAGAGTAATTAATTAAGTCTACGTATTTAGTAGATTACGTTTCAAATCTTCATTACTATATTATAGCGTCAAGGGTTAATGAAGCTATAGTACAAAATTTCAATAATTAATCAATATCGTCGAAGAAAAATAGGAGTTTCATTCCAGTGAGCGCCGCGTCGTGACCTGGTCCTCCTTTCACGACCCCGACTGCTTCTTGTTTGCACCCTTCAAACACCCTCCACCCCAATCCTCCCCTATCTTCCGCACGGCGCCGATCGCGTCCTGTAATCTGCCGCGAAGAACCTGCTAATTGCGTGATTGGTCGCTTCTTCGCGCCAGATCCCAAGTCCGAGAACGTTCGCCGATTTTTCGCCGATTTTTCACCGATTTTTCGCCGATGGTTGTTCGCGACTTTTCTTTACTCGTACTAACTCGATCGAACATTATCGACGCTAGAGGGGTGTTCCCGCGTTTAGGGTTCGGAAGAACTGCTGCCTAATCGCAGGTCTCGGATTATTGATCTCTGCCGTCTCCGGTGGTTCAAGAACGTGGAGAAATCGTTTCGAACTCTCGGACACAAAACTCGAAAAGCGTGTTATTCGCGCTGATTGGTTTACGGTGTGCGCACTGGTTGCTTGCCAGCCGAGGAATGGAACCGAACGAGGAACCTGTCCAATAGACGGAGTTGCGAATACACCACGTGACGATCACTTATCGACCACACGCTCCAAGAGATGTCGCGATTAGACCGATCGCGCGTCTCCGCGGTTTCGGAGCCGTTCGAATTAAACGGATATCGTTGATACTGTAGATACTTTTGCGCAGGCGGCCATTTCAATGACTGCGCTGGATTGTCGCGCGAAATCGGCAAGAAGTTTGTACATTTCGAGAATCGATGTGGAAGAAGGCAATTTTAAATACATTATAATTTCTAAAAATTTCGAAAGAATTAATGAGCTATAATAATTTTGAAACGGTTGAAGATTTGTAAAATTTTGAAAGAGGTGACAATTTATGAGAATTTTGCTATAGTTAAGATTGATAAAATTTTCGCAAACGTTAATGAGTTGTAAAATAGTCGAAATAGTCGACGATTTATAAAAATTACGAATTAGTTAACGAATCATGAAAAATTTCAAAATATTCACCAATTTGTAAAAATATTCAAACAGTTGACAATTAATAAAAATTTCGAAGAGACTAATGAATTATAAAACTTTCGAAACAGTCGACGATTTATGAATATTTCAAAATAGTTGACGATTTCTAAAAATGTTAAAATAGTCAACGATTTATAAAAATGTCACAAGAGTTAATTGTAAAAATTATAATTATTAGAGTTATAACATATAACATAATTATTAGAGTTATAACATATAACATAATTATTAGAGTTATAACATATAACATAATTATTAGAACTATATAAATTTCAAAAATTTATAAACCTTCTAAATGACCATGAATTTATAAAAATTTCAAAATAGTCAGCAATTGACAAAAATTTCGAAATAGCCAATTAACCCAAGAAATTTCGAACTGATGAACAATGTATAAAAATCTCCAAACAGTCACCCACCTAAAAATCTGCACAGAGCCCTGAACGGCGTGTGATCGATGTCGCGCGATCGACCGAGGCGACGTCGATTTTTCGCGAGGCCGTCGAAGAGGCGTAGAACCGGTCGCCGTCAGGGGATATAGGTGGAGTCTTTTAAGGTGATTCAGGTAGCTCCATTGAGCGAGAGGTCGAGTTACAGGCGGACCTCCTCCGAGCCCTTTAAACCGAAACAACCGCGTGCCACGGCCGACAATGGATCGATGTCCGACGGCGGGG
>NW_027586526.1:0-1439 GCF_028453695.1 Augochlora pura
GGCATTCCAGCTTGCTTGTTGGATTAAATCTGTGAAATTTATTACAGGAATTTCTAATTGTTCAGGTGTTTTTAAGGGTATATTGCAAGTTAAATGTTCTTCTAAATTGTTACGTACGGAGATTTTCTCCCGACGTTTTTCTTTCCTTCTTGAAGGCATACGCTAGATAACGTCGGCGGTGAACGCAGTGCTTTCATTCAAAAATAGAATATCTAATTCGCCGTATAAGCGTGCATTCAATAAGGGCCACAGATTCGCGATTCTCGGTATCATCCGCGGTACGGTCTGGTCACGTAGGCCCAGTCTTCGCCCTAATCTAGGCGCGAGTTCAATAAGGGTCACACGTCTCCGATTCTGGGTATCATCCACGGTGTGATCTGGGTCACGTAGGCGCGGTCCCCACTACCGAATTTTCTAGTTTAGATTCATATAAAAGGGCTGAGATTTTTCTTCTCAGGGGGCAGTTTCAAGTCAAATCGCGATGCGAGACGTAGCAAGATCGAGCCTAGTTCTCCTTCGAGCAATAGTTAACCCCCGCCGACTTGGTGCGTAAACCAGGGAGCGTGTCTTAGGACCATCGCGAATCATATACTTACACTTACGCACTTGTAACAGACTGAAGTTGTTAAGATTATATTAGTTTACTTTCAATTCAGTGTACAAGTTATTTTATTCCATCTCCCAGTTCGAGTCAGTTGTTGGTAACGATCTCACAAAGATACGCCTTTACCGCTCGAGGTGTATCTACTAATAATTCTTTGAAGTTACGAGGCAAAATTAGAGTCAAACCAAAACCCTATTACCCTACTGAGGTGGCGACCCGGTGGTGAAAGAGACATCGGCCAGTCCACGCAATTTCCTCCTAAGGCGGCGACCCGTTGATGAAAGAGGCAACGGCCAGTCCGCGAACCAAACCTATTCCCAAAGGTGGCGACCCGGTGATGAAAGAGGCATCGGCCAGTCCACGAACCCTTCTACCTTTACACCAGGTGGCGACCCGTTGATGAAAGAGGCAACGGCCAGTCCACGCAATCTCCTACCTTTCTACACCTAGACGGCGACCCGTTGATGAAAGAGGCAACGGCCAGTCCGTGAAACATCCCTACACCTAAGGTGGCGACCCGTTGATGAAAGAGGCAACGGCCAGTCTACGAACATCCTCCTAAGGTGGCGACCCGTTGATGAAATAGGCAACGGCCAGTCCGTGAAACACATCCTACAAGGTGGCGACCCGGTGATGCAATAGGCACCGGCCAGTCCACAAAATCCTCCCAAATTTCCGCACAAACTCATTTACCTCCGGCCACGTGTGCAGTGGCCCTCGGCTCGTAACAAAATATTCTCTAAAATATTTCCAGTTAGTTGTATTGTTGAAAAGATGTGGACCAGTAGTTGTATGTGTAGCTTTAAGTAGTAAATTTAGCATAACTGGAGAATGA
>NW_027586527.1:0-1438 GCF_028453695.1 Augochlora pura
TTTCACGTGTCTCTGTACACAGCGCCGCGTGACTGTATAAACAATACTACAACGTTTAATTAATTAAAGCCAACGCGGAATGCAAATAACTTGCGCCCTAGATTATATCGGCGCGGCCGGGGAGACCCGCGGTGTAGGCGCGCGCGCGTGATCGTTCGGTTACGCGCGGCAAATATTTTAAGAGTTCGTCCGGCGCGCCGAAATTAATTGACAAAAATCACGCGTCGTGCCCCGCGCGGTGAATTAACAAACCGTGATCGTGCCGAAACGATTCCGCAAAACACGACCGGGATTTTATTAATCGGCCCAGAATTACGTTCGAACGACGGGACCGGGAATATTGTTAATTCCGAGTTACACTTCGCAAATGTCGCGGGGCGCGCGCCGCTTATTTTCAGGACGGCGAATTAACGTGAAATATTCATCGGTAACGTCGATGGAGTCGCGAGCGCGCCGACGTTACCGAGACGGATTTACTTTTAAAAATAAACCGCCGCTGTCGGTCGGAGAACAGACCAGACCACTCTCGACTGCAATTTGACTCCGAATCTGACACATGCATCTCCTAAAATACGCGGCAATCGAACCTGCGTGCGCGAGATGCGACTCCGTGCTTTTATTCCAGTCCCGTTTCCTCGAATTATCGTGTCTCGATAAAAATACGGATAAGCCGACAGAGGGGCGTGCACGCGGCGGAGATTAACCCTTTGACCGCGGCGAACTCTCGTAGAGAATCGCGTTGATACAAACGAAGCGAATGTAGACGAATCGGCCGTGACTGTTTGTCCCATATCGTTGCGAGAACGCGGATTGGAAAAATTGACGAGTGAGATACAGTCAGTCCCATAAGTATTCGTACCCTCATTGCTTATAAGAGAAATTTGTTGAAATCAAGGGACGCGTGTAAGATTTTGCGATAAACTTTTTATTACGAGTGAACACATGTATAAAGTTTATCTGTACCAAATTATAACAAAATTGATTAACTGATAACAGAAATATATTGATTTTATTCCTCGTAGTACGTAATAATAGTGCACAAAAGTATTCGTACCAGTGTAGTTTTTGTCAAAAAATCGCATATTAACCCTTTGCACTCCGTTGTCCACTCTCAGGGGACATCGTGATTCTAGTACATGACTAAACATTAATGTTTATTAGCGATTTGCAACTATTTCTCGATGTCTACAAATGCATATAAATCAAATATTATTATAATAATATTATATATACATATACATATATACATATGTAACGTATATTATATAATAATATAAATGTTCATAAGCGCTGGTAGGTAACATCCACGATGGCGCGGAGTGCAAAGGGTTAGAGTAGCTTTTTTACTTTGTATTAATTTTCTAGTATTTAGTGGGTCCACCTCTATGCCTTATTGTATCGTTTAATCGATGTGGCATACTTTCTACCAGTTTTAATG
>NW_027586528.1:0-1438 GCF_028453695.1 Augochlora pura
TGTGACGCATCCGGCCAACATACCCTTTGTACCATCAGTCATACTTCGGCCACACCATGACGCACCCCGCCAACGCATCGAACATCACAACAAAAAGACAAATATTTTCGCCACTCCAAAAAACAAGATAGTCAAGCCAAAACACCGCGTCATCCCCGGTCCCCCAGATTTCCCCAAAATGAGCAATAGTCATCCTCACCAGACCTTAACCTTATGGAAGGGCCAACCTGGAAAAACATATATATACCTTGACTTCAAAAATAAAGACAATATTCATTTTCATCTCAAGCAAGTCGTTACTCTGTCCGATCCCTGATCCAACTTCGTACGGGTTAGCCATAAGTCGCGCCTAAGGAAAGTAATATTACGAAGTACGACACAATTGTTCTAATCTACGGATAGACCAATTGTCCGTACGGTTACTATCGTCGATATAGTATTTTGTTTAAACAATAAGACTATACTATAGTCTCTCCCTCACTACGGTTAGGGCGAGTCAGTTGGACCATATCCTATTTGTCCGGTTCGCAGTCCCGTGACAGTAGCGAGGAAAACTCGAGCGAGTGGCCGATGCGGCCCAATCTGGCGGCCCTATCCTAATGCGGAAAAACTAAATTAAAGAAATGTTTTTATGACCGGTTGTAACAATAAAACGATATAAACCTAAATCCCATTTGTTAATGCGATTTCAAGATGCGAAAGGTACTGAAGTAATAAGCCTTCCAAATTGGAAAAACCTGGTTTGAAAAAGGGAAATAAGAGAATGAAAAAGCAAAATTCCGTTGCAGGACGGAACACAATGGAATAAGCACATAGTAGTCTAGGGCTTAACTTTTGCACTATAATAACGAGTCAAACTTGAGATAATGATTCCACGCAAAATCTACTAAATATGAATATTATTCGTCTGTTCTAAATCGAAATTAAATTGAATTCTTCTGTTACCATAGTCTAGAAACGGAAATAAATAAAGGCAATAGAAAAAACAAAAATTATTTGGTTCCATTAGGGACATTACATTTTAACAATCAAAATAGTTATCTAAATTAAAGAAATAATAAAAATTTTAAATCGCACAATAAATCATTTACAAAAGTAAAGGCAAACGCAAAACATGTGACCATATGTTATCAATGCGGAAGAAAAGGTCATATGAAGCAAGATTGCTATTATTATAAAAAATCACTGGAATATAAAAATAGTGAAAAGAAGAGAACATTGCAAACGGTGCAGTGTGTGGAAGAAAGTACAAGTGCTGCAGTTACAGACGATTTTGCATTTATGGCAGGATATGCTGAGGGCAGTGGTGAAAGTTCACACAAAATGCAATTTTTATTGGACTCAGGAGCATCGGACCATATAATTAATAGGAAAGATTTAACGGGTAACTTTAAGAAGTTACAAGCTCCAATAAAAATCTCTGTCGCGAAATCTGATA
>NW_027586529.1:0-1437 GCF_028453695.1 Augochlora pura
AAACCAGAAATGTTCCATCAATTTTTAATATTTATGCAGCATCACTGCCTCCCTCTTCTTTTTGCTGCTGCTGTTGTAGTTGCTGCTGCTGCATAAATATTAAAAATTGATGGAACATTTCTGGTTTCACAAAAAAAATTTTCATTAGATCAGCTGGAAATCTCTAGTCGAGGAGCGGGTTACACACGGCTACGGCCGCCCACGGGGTACATGAGTCGACCGCCGCGACCCTTACTCCAGTCCCTAAGCCTACGATTTTGTGGCACGCTCCCCATCGGATGACGTGTAATTCCTGCAATAGCAGGACGTCTAGCCGTTTATGGGAAATGAGTTCGCGTACCTCTCCTGTAACTGTAGCTGAACGTCGCATGTTCAGCTGCAGTATCCTAATTCCCGTGGTCGCGGTCGCGGTCGCGGATACGGTCGCGGATACGGTCGCAGGTACGGTTCTCGCGGGTTCGCTTTGCGCTGGGGCGCGCGGGGTCGGTGGTTCGCTGGTCGCGGTACCTACAGTCAGGTTTACGCTACCTGCTACGCCGGGGGTCGCGGAGTCTAAATTTTTCCTAACTATTGCGTCGCACCGTTCGAGGTGGACGCGGACGGCACAAAGGCCGAGACCGAGCTGCTGCTGCCGACGGCCGGCCATTACACGTCTATAAGTAGTGGAGGACTTATCCATAGACGGTTCGTGCGATGGCCCTCTCGACTGCTCTCTCCTGCGCCGGGCAGTTCGTGCTGGTGGCAGCGTGGTCCCCGTTCTTCCCAGCTCTCCTGCAGTTGACACACATCGGAGGCTGCGCTCTCTTGGGACAGGCATTTATCCCGTGCCCTTCCCCTGCACAGTGGGCACAGACCTCCGCCTTGCATTTACAATGCTTGGCGATATGTCCGTGCCCCTGGCACTTGAAACACCGGCTGACGACATTGAAGTCCCGAACTTTGCAGGCGTTCCATTCTATATATATTTTCCTCGCGTCGAGCATATTTTTTCTGAGTTCTGGAGAAACCTCCAGCACCCAGTTCGTCTCGTCTCCGTCCGGTCCTGAAGCAGAACTTCAGGTCTTCCGGCTTGATACCTTCAACGACCTTTCCGTTCTGCTCCCGGATACAGGCTATGATTTCCTTTTCTGTCATTTCGCGCGGCACATCGAACATTATTATTCGCGGTCGCCGCAAAGTTGGTGTCCTCGCCTTCAAGCTGGCTGCCTTTAGTTTCTCGTTGTTAACAAGTTCCTTTGCAGCCTCCGCTGTCGTCGTCTCTACGGAGATCCCGTTCCCGTGAATTCGTTTTACTGCCTTCACCTGCATTCCCCGCTTACGCGGGTTCACCAGGGTGAAGACAGCCTCCCTGGCCTCTTCACTGGTTCTGATTTCCCCCTCCGGTTCGTCAGGGAAAATCATTACCACGTTCTTTTGTTCCGTTTTCGACGGCACCAT
>NW_027586530.1:0-1437 GCF_028453695.1 Augochlora pura
ATAGAGAAGAAGTAGAAACCAAAGGCAATTGTTAAGGAAAGCTTTAAATTTTATTTTATTACATTTGACTGGGACCGGGTCCATTCGGACCCAGAGATGGAAGATCGTTTCTTGAATATCGAGTTTCTTTAATTGAGATTTTCACATGATTTATTAACCTAGCACCGTAATATAAGAACAAAATAGCTTTTAAACACTGTAAGGAGCAAGAGTCGCGACGTTAGAGGGTATGAGCGGCGTCCGCTAAATCTAATGTCGGCTAAAATATATATTTTATAAAGAAAAATCGGCTAAGAATTTTCGTCTTTCGAAATAGAGAGCAGAATTGTTCTAGAAGTCGAGGAATTGAGAAGTAATAATAGTTGTCAAGTAGCCATGTCCTCAATTTCGCTATTATTTCTGTTAATTGAGCCGTTCAGTGCACACATCCATTAACTCCACTTTTTGAAAAATCTTAAATTTAAGTGTCAAAGCACTTGGTATAGTCATAACTTTTTATATTTATAATAACTATCCTGAATAATAAAGATTAACACCATTAAACGGCAACATTTTTTTGGCCATTGAAAAATAGGTAATTTATTTCATCAATGCTTTTTTTTTTGAACAGTCGAAGATGCTTCCCCCTCTCAATAATACTTATAATAAAATCGCATCGGCAAACAGATAAAAAAAATGTTTGTTTGGCCAGAAACTGAAGGATCAATCATTAACAGAAAAGTAACCGTTACAGGATTTCCAGTATAAATTGGCTTAAAATACGCTGGATAAAGTTAGAAAGATCCAAACCCCATCTCATACAATTCAAATGTGATTATAATGAAGATACAGAATTTAAAGCCATTAATTTAAGAAAATCTGTATTAGGTAGACCGCAAAGTTTGAAAAATATAGATCAGCCTTTATTATATCTTAAAGGTAGAACTGTGACAAGGGAAAAATGGAGAGACATGATGGACCTGCCAAAATATATTCCTCCTGTTGAACATGATTACTATAAAAACTTGACAACAAATCGAAATGACAAATCCTCACATACAGCTGATGAGGAAGACATTATTTGTAATATTCCTGATGAATTAATCACAAATAATATATTATAACAGAACTGTCAACATTCATTTTTATGGAAATGCTGTACTCAAAATATATAATAACTAACTTTTTCTGTAATAAAAAACTTAAAAATTTAAAGACTGAATTTAACTTTACTGCTTTTTTCAGTTGCCAAATTGATTAACTCCACCAGTCACATAAAAACTGTAACATTACTGACGATTATTTTTTGGCTATTCTTTCTTGTTAATTTTATACACCGTTAAATGAAAGCTATATCTGTATTTATGCATTCTACATTATATATGTGAATCTATATTATAACAGGAATTTAAAAAAACAATGTACATCATTTCATCGCGTTTCTCGACTTTTTGTTTT
>NW_027586531.1:0-1437 GCF_028453695.1 Augochlora pura
CTGTCGAGAATTCTACCTAACTTAAGAGGAGCAGGATACAAAATTAGAATATTATATTATAATGTACTAGAATCCGTACTACTCTACGGTGCTCCTATATGGGCTAGTGGAGTCAATACCATTAAGAGTATCTCCACACTCCACCAGACCCAAAAATTGGGTCTCTGTAGATTAATAAGAAGTTACCGCACGGTTTCTCACGAAGCCCTGTGCGTACTGGCAGGACAACCTCCGCTAATATTAAAAGCAGAGGAAAGAAAGAGGATCTTCTATAGAATATTGGAACTAGACAATAAGGATATACAATTTAAACATAAAGTCAACATAATCAAAAAAGAGGAAAAAGAGAAAACTATGGTCAAGTGGCAGGAAAGATGGGACCACTCGACTAGAGGTCGTACAACCTCTTCACTCATAAGAAACATCAAAACATGGATCGAGTGGGGACCAGCCATTCTGGACTTCCACTTGACTCAAATCCTAACAGGCCATGGATGCTTCTCCAACTTTTTATGCAAAATTGGTAAACACCCGGATGATAAATGCATACTCTGTCTTAACTATGAGGATTCTCCAGAACACACACTCTTCACATGTCAAAAAACCGAACAAGATAGATTACAACTATTCAGTACCACAGGACAATTTGGGATAAATCAGATTATTGAGAAAATTAAAGAAGACGACCATAGACAACCGATAAAAGAATTCATAACAAATATACTTACACAGAAAGAAGAAGCGTTAAACACATTCCAAAGGAATATAAGACGACATAACATTCCGTCTAGGAGAGGAAGGACAAGAAGAAAGAGAAATACTTGACTAGGGTTATAGGCACGTCGCGGCCTTGGTAAGCGGCTTAGGGCTCTTTTGAGTCACACACCCACCCTGCAGTAATGCCGAAAGGCGGGTCCGGGGTGGGTGTGATAAGTGCGGAGGCCCGAGGAGCGGTTTAGTGGGTAACATCCTAGTGATGAGTCCCACACTACCGACCACACCATCGGGTCGGATACGCATCCCAGGTTGGTGTGCGTAACGCATTCCCCTCCTCATGAAAAAAAAAAAAAAAAATGTCAGGTCACAGGACATAGAGGAGGAAACCTCAAGTGCCCAATATATAGGAAGGCGCTCAACGAAGCTCGGAAAAACCGATTAAAAACCAATGCTGGATACGTCAATGACTTTTCTTCTCCGAAAAAAGAAAAGAAAGACACAGAGAAATCTTCAGAGTACACGGCTATGGACGTGTGTACAGGAGAACTCACACAACTGATTGCATTGTAATTGGACTTTCTTCTACTCTTTTATTAGTAAATACAAAGAAAGAAAGAAACAAATCTATATATCTAGTATTTACACATCTGTATATATATATATATATATATATATATATATGTAAAGAAAGTATACTTTCTTTAGGTCGAATTTGCCGCG
>NW_027586532.1:0-1437 GCF_028453695.1 Augochlora pura
TTTAGATTCCTGTACGGAGACTTTTTTTGCTCTGAACTGGTTATGTTTGCATATATGTTTAATTTTCTTGTTAAATAATAATCGTATGACAATAGTTTTTGCCACACGAATAAAAAAGACAATTAGAAAAATAATTGCAGAAGAATTATTCATTTACTACCACGTAAAATAAAATTATTAACCATTTAAAAAGTATGAGTTAGGTGTACGGAGACTTATTTTACTGAGTGTATAATAATAGATGCCAGGGAAAATTCTCTTGCATCCACTACATCTCCATCCTATCTTCTTGTGAGGGTGCTGTTCTGTCATGTGTTTATCCCTGTCGCTCTCCCCTAGGAAACGTCTACCTCTAAGTCTGCTTCTGCCTGCACAAATTTCACATTTTAAAACTGTCCGCTTACCGGCAGATCCAAATATATATCATACATGTGTCCAATTGCATCGCCATGGTCGTCAACGTTGGCCCTCCTATCCATAGCGGACTTGTCCGCCGCAGGAACCCCAGGGCCGGGAGTTCCTACGTCCGAGGCTTCATTCTCTACTTCTTCACTATCCATAACTAGATAAATTATTTTTTTGTTTCCCCGTATTTGTCCAATCGTATCGACACTCATAACCTTTGGAATAGCCAGGTCGCCATACACAATCTTAAATGGGTCGTTCCTTTCAGAGAAAGAAATGGCCAACAATTTGGGACAATATTGGAGTGTGTACTCATCGTCACATACCACGCATTTATTATTTTTTTTATTTACAATGTGGGAAGCCGCGACATATGACTTGTTGGCTCTTTCACGCGGTTTGGTAAACTTCTGGAATTCTAGCGGTGTATGGCCTGCGAACGGCTCATCGAAATGTTTTCGCGTCATATATTGAACCCGTTGCTCCAAGAATTTTGATAAATCACGAAACGTTGGCATAGTGGGTGAATCCATGACACGTTTCTCCCATTCATCCAGGGAGAGGCTGTACAATTTCCTTGACAGAACCCCATTAATGAGAGCCTCACACAAATTCGAAGGCTCTAAAATTGTTTTGCCACGCCTGTTAAGGGTACGTACACGATCGCAGGTAATATTTGCGCACCGAATGTACGTCTTCTGCTGAACCCAATATTCAGCGAAGTTATTTAAGGATTGTAGGATAGGGTGTGAGAAAGTTGATCACCAAATAACACTTATGGTTTAATATAGAAGCAACTATGTACAAACAACGGGTGGTGTATGATCGACGGTTGTCGGAATTTTAATTCTAGTTTCGTTATTTTGCTAAAACGTGGAGGTGAAACCCCTCCACAAGGAAGTTACAAAAAATAGGGGGGCGTTGGACCGACCAATTATACGCATTTTTCGAATGGTTGGATGACGATTGGTTCGGCAGCCTAACGCCAAACAGTCGTGACGTCGTTGACAATGACGTCCGCTGCATCTCGTG
>NW_027586533.1:0-1437 GCF_028453695.1 Augochlora pura
TCTCTCTTTCTCTCTTTCTCTCTCGAAGCATTTCCAGACAGAAATGCGATTCTCTATTTACTCTCTCGTTTTGTTAGTGCTCTTTCGACCGCTCTCTCTCTTTTAGTCTCTTTCTTTTATTCTCTTTCACTCTATCGTATTCTCTCTTTCTCTCGGTGAAATTGAAAATGAAAATCGTCATTGTCCCGAAAGCGTTTAAACTCGAAACAACAATATCGAAATTCCCTCTTTGAGAAACCGTCATAGTTTTCGGACGCGGATTGTTTTCAGTAATTCTAGCTCCGGATAAAGCGATATCCTTTTCGATTATAACGAAATCCGCCTTTTTTTTTGTTTTTGTTTACAGCAAACGCAAAAGTGCAATCGCGTGTATTGGCGCAAACACAAACAATTTTATCTGGCGCACAGGCTCGATATAATATTTCGCTCGAAAATTGTTTTTTATTTGTCACCGTTTTAGGAAGGCCGGTTGCGTCGACAAATGCATTCCAGAGAAAACGAAGTTTATTGTTCAACATTCTATTTTCTTTCTTAATTTATTAGAAAATTGCATCACAAAATATGTAGGTAATAATAATTTTATGGTTCGCATTGTCAATTTGGAATCACGAATAATTAATTCAGCCATTTTTAACCATATCTATAAATACCTATTTCATTAAAAATTCTTGTATTTGCATCAGAAATTTCCTTCGTTAATTTAGATCTTGAAAAACAATATCAGAAGTTTTAGTATCCATTTAAGAATATATTTATATTTGATAAACTTATGATAAAACGAGTCGTCGCGATTCAAATCATTTTCGCTCAATAAAACATTCCGCCATAATAACAAGAAACTTCTTGAAATCCGAACGATTTTTATTTTCCATAGAAATCCGCGATCTGATTACAACCAATCCCCACCACCAAGCTATTAAAACCAACCGCGTTACATCGCCCGACAAAGGGCACGCAAATGACGGAAAACGAACTCGAACCGAACGGCGAAACTAAAAAAATAATTACGCGGTAGCAACGAGGTTAACCGTTCGCAATAAACCAGCGCGCCGAGTGAACTTGTTCAACGTTGACGTTACCATAGTGGTCGACCGGTTCGAACCGTCAAAGGGGTCAGGCAAAACTCGCGGACCCGACTATTTTTTTCCGCCTTCGAACAGAAACAGTCTCTTAAGCTCCGGTCGCATCGACGCAATAAAAGCCCCGAGCATTCGACGCAAACAAGTTGTTTTCCGCGACAGTGCCGGCCCGAAGAGAGAGAGATAGAGAGAGAGAGAGGGAAAGGGAAAGGGGTGGACGAGCCTTGTCCCCTCGAAGCCCCGAAAACAAAGGAAATAACGGGAGATATCGCGATGCAGCGTGCGCCGCGAGCGCGCCGATAGCCGGCGCGCAATTAACTCGATTAGAGTCGAAAGTAAAAATACCAGCTGCAGGTGG
>NW_027586534.1:0-1437 GCF_028453695.1 Augochlora pura
CGTCAAACAACCATCGCCAACCGGGCTCTACTTATCGAATTCTCTTGACTTTCACCCATTACCTGTACATTGACCAGTCCGACTCGCGATGGAAATTGCTGGTAATAAATTATTAAATATGGATGTTATTCTGTTCTTTTCGTTGAGGACTCGCCAGATGGATGATCGAGATCCTCTGAATATTGCACTTGGTGCCGACTAGTTCCAAGGACCACCCACCGATGTGGGACTAAATGAAAGGATAGTCAGTCAGGACTATTAGAATGACCAGAAGTAACCACTGGGATAGCCAGACATGATGACTAGAATGACCAGAAATGACCACTAGGGCGACTAGACATGACCACTAGGATAGTCAGACATGGCAACTATGATAGTCAGGCAGGACTATTAGAATGACCAGAAGTAACCACTGGGATAGCCTGACATGACTAGGATGACCAGAAGTGACCACTACATTGGTCAGACATGACCGCTAGGATAGCCAGACATGACAACTAGGATGGCCAGACATGATCACTAGGATAGCCAGACATAACCACTAGGATGATAAGAAGTGACCACTACATTGGTCAGACATGACTACTAGAATAGCCAGACCTGACAACTAGGATGGCCAGACATGACAACTAGGATAGCCAGACATAACCACTAGGATGATAAGAAGTGACCTCTAGAATGGCCAGACACGGCCACTAGGATGACCAGGCACGACCACTAGGATTGAGATCCTATGAATATTGCTCTTGACGCCGACTATTTCGAAGGACCACCAATTAATATGGAACTAAATGATTGACTTATAACTCGATTTGATATGCTAACTTTATTTGTAACGTGCAACCTAACCGTTACGCGTATCTCTCTATGTCTTCTGTACTGTACCGTCTGGATCTCTAATGTGTGCTGTCCTGTCTAAAGCTTTGATATACTCCGACTTCCTCGAATTCTCAACAACAACCCTCTTTTTTGGACCTTAAACGCCCCTCCCGTTCCCGGAATCGGGAAAACCCCGGCCATCCCTTCCAATGTGCCCGAAGCTCGTTGTCTGTGGTGGGGATGACTAGGCGGGCTGCTTGCACTCGCGGGTGGACGGATGTTTTGGCAACGCGTGGAAATCCCAGCTGGCCAGGATCGCCGATGCCGATACCTGGCGGCCGATTCCCTTTTCCCTTAGTCTTGGGACCTTATGGCGGGGCTTCTTGGACCTGGGAGACTAAATGATGGCATGACCTTCGTCATCCTGTAATGAACTGCAATAGCCCTAAACGAATTGCTGAGAAACTCACTGATGGTCGGCCATACCATAATGTCATTTCTAAATCCCTTGCCTTAACATCTTTAACTCTTTGTAGTCGAAGCTATTTTTACTGCAAGGCTATGATAAATGGTTTGGCTTATGGTATTTCAAATAATTTAAATAACTAAGTAATTCAA
>NW_027586535.1:0-1436 GCF_028453695.1 Augochlora pura
AGGGCGACTACCTGTTCCCTGTATCGCCCATACAGCTCGGCAGTCAGATCTTCGTCCCTACGTCGGCGTCGGCGGGAGCGGGTGTATCGGCGTCGCGCGCGGATACATTCTTCCCGTATTACCGTTAGCTCGCGCGACCACCAATACACCGCCTTCCTCTGGTGGGGCTTGGCCCGGGGCATTGCGACGTCGCAAATAGACGTCATTGCGCCCCGGAGCCATCTGGCCTCCACCAGCCCGTCGACTGGCTCGGCCGAAGACATTGGCCAGGCCACGACGTGGGCTGCCGCCATCAGAGCGTCCTGGTCCAGGCGATTAAGCGCCCATCGCGGTGCTGGCTCTACTTCCCCATGGCGACGCCGGGGTGTCATCCTTGAGGCAGCGGGGAGGTCGAGAATAATATATCGATGATCTGATAGTCTCTCGACCTCCTCCGCCACTCTCCACCCCGAGATACGGCGCGCGGCCGGGGGCGTGGCCCATGAAAGGTCCACGATGGAGCCCCCGTTATGCCGCACGCACGTATGGACCGAGCCCGTATTAAGCAGTACGAGCCCGAGTCCCGCCGCCCAATCAAGTACCTCCAGGCCCCTCGAGTCTGTCCTGGGGGACTCCCAAGCAGTCGCTTTGGAGTTAAAATCCCCCAGGACGAGTACCGGACGGGGCTGGCAGCGGGAGATACATCTCCCTACCCCGTCCAGGTACTGCTCGAAATGCTCGAGGGGCCAGCTGGGAGGTGCATAAATTGCCACCACCGCGATATCACCCCATTCTACGGCAAGGTATCCCCGCCCCCGCTCGATGACGGAACATGGCGGGGATCCTTGCCGGCCCACCCATAGCACCGCGACGGAGCCTATAGAGTCCCCCATCCAATGCGGATGTTCGGGGACTCTGTACGGCTCCGCCGCGACGGCCAACCCGGCACCCCGCTCGGCCAGGTTCTGCATCAGAAGATCCTGTGCCCTGGCCGAGCGGTTCAGGTTGGCCTGTATAATTGGGCCCTTGGGCCCCATTAATTGGCCGTCTGCACTTCCTTGGCCGACGCCGGTGCGACGGCCTTCGGGTCCTCAGCGGGCCCATCTTTCCTTTGGCTGGGGGCAGGTACATCTGCCCCCTTATTAGTCGCCGCGGGGGCCGCTGCCTTGGCCCCCGCTTTTGTCTTGCGCATTTTCTTATCATTCGCCCGCCCCTTTCTGGGCGGTGCGGTCGCGCCTCGCACTGGCGGGGCACGCCCGGCTACCGAGGCGGTGTCCGGCCGGCCTGCCCGCATCCGAGCAGATCGGGCACTTCAGGGCGGCCGGACACTCGCTGACCTTATGGCCGAGGTCGCCGCATCCGTAGCAGCGACCCGACCGATCCTCGGCTGCAGTGCACCGCTGTCGGGTATGCCCCATCTCGAGGCAGCGGTAGCACTGCAGAGGCCGGGCGCTCAG
>NW_027586536.1:0-6219 GCF_028453695.1 Augochlora pura
ACAGCCACCTCTTTCGTTTTGGTAATTAAGACCAGATCATCCGCAAAGGCAAGAATGGATACGTTCTCGTCACCCATCATTATGCCTTCCGTCGTCTCATTAATATGATCGATTATTGGATCAATAATTGTGTTGAATAGCAAGGGCGATAGGGGGTCGCCTTGCTTCACACCTCTTTTCTGGGTTACTTTTACACTTCCAGATTTTGCTTTTATTTCTGTTTGGCAATTTAGGTACATCCCCCTAATGTATTTCCTTATCATTGCCGGAATGCCTTTGCACTTCAGCCCGTCTTCTATAGCTGAATGGGGGACTGTGTCAAAGGCTTTGGAGATGTCGACGACAGTTACGACACCTCCTGTCTTTTCCTTCATTTCTTTTATTGTCTTGGCCAAGATGGATATGTTATGCTTGCATCCATCCTCCTTTGTAAAGCCTTTTTGTCTAATGCTGTTCACAATTTTGCTTCTTAGTCTCCTTTCTAGGAGACTAGAGAAAATTCTCCCCAGCAAGGACCCTATGGTAATTGGACGCCAATTTTTGACGTCCTCGACACTTTTCCCCGGTTTGGGGATTAGTGTGGTCCTGTTAACTCTCCATTGAGCTGGGTAGATTTGGAACAGCATTAGCAAATTATAAAATTTGGCCAGGGTCTGCAGGAGTCCTTTTCTCCTGAGACAAGGCTTAGTAATGCCGTCGACTCCCGCCGCCGTGTCGTTCTTAATCTTTCGCATTTTCGTTATTATTTCTTCCACGGCGACGGGGCTCCATATTTCATTTATTGGAGAGAGCATACTCGGTCCCCCTCCGAGTGTTGGTAGACCTGATTCTGGGCCACATGTGCCCCACAGGTCCCCGTACAATTTTCCAATTTGTTCTTTCTCAGGAAGTTCGATATGCTTCCTCTTTTCTATACCCTCTCCTGCGACCGCCATATCTATTAATTTTCTCGGACATTTCTTGTATAGTTCTTGAAATCGAGCGTATCGATATTTGCCAAAACGGGCGCGGTCGCTTTCTTTATTAGCCCGTTTATTTTTATTTTTCTGATTGTTTTTCTTGGCACCATCGATTTTAATCATGTCCGTTATATATTCTAGTGTTTGCTCGATTTCAAGTGGATCCGGTTGGATCTCTCGAATTGCCAGTTCCCTTATTCTATTTTCTATATATTTTAAATCGTTATCCTCCTCCAGCAAGCAGCTTTGGATAGCCGCCCTGAATTCCTCCTTCCACTCACTGGTTTCCAGAGGCTCAGGGAAACTTTCCCTATTCTCCACTTCCCTTGTGCGGCTGCTACTGGGGGGACTTTCTGGGACAACTGGCTCCTCTATTTCTTCCCTGACCGGGGCGAACAGGAGCCTCCTTTTGTCGCTTATTTGTTTTGCAGTTTTCGTTGTGAGAATTTGGTGTATCTTTGCATTCGGCTGTTTTTCATTTTTATATATTTCATTAAGTCTTACTAGTGTTTCCGTCTCTTCCTTAGACCAGACCGAGGCTCTATTGACTGGTCTAGCGGAAACACTCGCCTGTGCAATTCTTTCTTGATTTCTCACAACGGGGTGTCTTATCCTTTCATGCTGCGACAACCCTCTCTTTGTCGAGAAGACGCTTCCACAGGTTGGACAACTAAGGCCGTCTATAGCAGCACCCGTGCCGCTACCCTTACATTTGGGTATATGGCACTTGCAGTTGTGCATGCCGGGAAATATTCTCCGGCAGCCACCACATCTCCATCCTATTCTAGTATCTGGGTGCTGCTCCGCCATGTGTTTGGCCCAGTCATTTTCCCCCAGGAAACGTCTATCTCTCAACCTGCTTCTGCCAGCGCATATACTGCATTTTATCTGTTCGCGCACCGGCAGGTCCATATAAATATCGTACTCTTGTCCTGTAGCATTGCCAGGTTCGTCATAAGTGACCCTCCGATCCATAGCGGACAAGTCCGCCGCAAGAACCCCAGGGCCGGGAGTTCCTACGTCCGAGGCATCATCTTCGTCTTCGCTATCCATTAATAGATGTTGTGTTTGTCCATTTGTGTTTGTCCAATCATATCCATACTCATAACCTTTGGAATAGCCAGGTCGTCATACACAATCATGAATGGGTCGGCCCATGCAGGGATCAACCCGCTCGCCACATTGCCTTCTTATTTTAATAATTTTGAAAAAAAAGGGTTGCCCCTTCAGCACTTGGTGCTTCCATCGTTCCATCTACGCCATGATTTTTAGATTTGAATTTGGGCACTAGGTACCCTCGCAATGTTGGTCCCAGCATGGGTCCACTCATTCGTCACAGAGGCAGCTCTTAGTTTCCCTTCAAAAGAAGGTACTCACAGCGGGAACCACGGGTAGGTGGCTGCTTGCTAACTATGACGCAAGGGCGGCTGATCATCGGATACTAGAGTGTTACCACTCCGACACCTCAAGCGACCGCACTTCCCTTGAGTCCTAAGGTTGCCGTCATATACCCCGAACTATTCTAGTTCGATATGACGGCGATTTCTTCTGGTGAGAGTATCCATCTACCGGCGGCGTATTGCTTTTAGACAATACGCGACAATAAACAGCCCCCCCCCCCCCCCAAGAAGACCCTTAAGAGAGTCATAGTTACTCCCGCCAAATTTTGAAAATTTGGCGGTAAATCGGGCATTATACAACTTAAACATGACATCCCCCGCCAGTCTAGGATCACATGCTTTGATGACCTTGTTGTATAATGAAGACAATGGCATTTGCGTTATTTGCCAATTTGTGTAGTAGCGATGTCCGCGTCCGACAGAGATTCCAACTCTGTCGTCTTCGCCAAGGAGCTCGCTCCTTTTAGCGGAGAAGGCGCGTTCGCTATTGCCTCCTCTGATGGTTGGGTCGTTTTCGGGGCAGGATCCTGCTGCACCAAGGGCTGTGATTTGTCGGTCGCGTCCTTCCTTTCTATCACGCTTGGTGAGCCACCTGTCGTCTCCGTAGTAGAGGTATTTTGCCGTGGTCGGCCCTGTGATAAAAAAGGCTTTGGGTCTGGATAGCGTATTGCCTCAATCCTAGGCAACCCTACATCCTGGGTACCCAGGATGGCGTTGTTGATGATTCTTATCACATTCCTGTTCCGGGTCTCCACAAAATGATACTTAATCGAAAGTAACAGTGTAGATGAGGTAAGGTGGTACTGCGGAGATATAGTTGAAAATACCCTATTTGAAAGGTACGACCACTGGTCAACACTTAATGGGAGGTAGACTTGATACATACCTCCTAGAATATATATGGTCACAGGGGCCATACTCTTGAAGTCAAGAGTTCCCGAGGCCAGATGCTGTCCTGAGAGGGTATCGTCTTCCACGCAGGTTAACATCTTATACTCAGATCTTGAAATAGATTCGTACATCTGTACGAACCTACGAGCGGGTGACTCTGCGTAGTGTAGTGCCCAGGATGAGATCATCCAATACGGGAGAGGCAGTGTGTTGCCCCACGTATCATCTTCCCACGAGGCTGAGCTGTAATACGTGCCTACGTCACCGTCCAAATGAGCGTACTCATATAGGAGGAGTGGGTCGATGTGAATGATCGTGTTATATGTTAGATCGGAGATGATGCTTGCAAATGGGAAAGCAGCATGATGATGCTGACTCATTTCCATGCCCGACCACATCCTGAGACCGAACCCATTCATAGATAACATACGGCCTAAGGAAAGAGACAACGCAAGAGATTGCATGGTTATAGTTGTTTGGAGCCCCCCTATATTTTCTATGGAGTAACTAAACTCCTCCAACTCCATCATATTTAACCCGATGAGAACACGGTAGATCGACGTAGCCGTGTGGACGCGATAGCCTACGTTTAGGGCGCTTATGTTGTTGCTGCTCCATGCTACTACCGAGTATGAATATGATTTTTTGTCGTCATAATAGTCAAGGGTCCTTGTTGTCTGATATGAGGTTGGACTCATACAGCATGGGGATATAGAAGAGAAGTTATACCCGTTGAAAAGAGAGGACATTCTTGATGCTCTCTCTGTTTCCGTGCCTTCCCACGCATCCTTGGTGTTCACTGAGGAGTCTCCAAGTTCTCCTCCTCCAAATGTCCAACCCCCTGCAAGATCCTTGTCGTATGTGTGAGTGGTGGCATTGTACTCAACAAACGGAGTAACAGGCATAAACGAGCTCAACTCCGCAGCCATGGTAAGAGCAATTCTCATGGCTCCATCTTGTGATAAGGTTCTACCTATTACATCAACTGCAGCCCTCATGTTGTTAGCAGCTGTTCTGTAACCGTCGTCGGTGGTCTGGGCCATGACAGATTCTGTTATGTCAATTATGTAGCTTTGGACAATTTCCGTGGTTAGATTTGGTGACTTACGGTCTCCGGGATACACCTTGCAAGATGTGGCACCCAGTCTGATATGTGTTGCCGTATGCATAGAAGTATCGTCGGTAAGCACCAACATTATGTTTAAGTGTCCGCCGATATGTACGCTATGGGACGCAGGTATGGCAGAAAGATTACTGACCAGTTTGTTTTTGAATTGCTTTGTTGGAAAATGATTGTAATATGATTTCCATGTGTAGTTGGACCTTCCTGCCCAAACCAAGGATGGTAGGTACATGGTGACATATTGTAAAAGCCAGGGCACACCCAACATATGTGATGTCACCGGTACGGCAGTCCATGAGGAGTCTATTTGCTCGGTCTGGAAGTATCGGATATCTTTGCTTCCATTAAAGAAGGCATCTGCGCCCCTGGTGATGTCCGTGAATGCGGGAAGGGTTGCACACATGATCTTGATCTTCAAAGATGCTCGGTCCTTCACATCTAGTGAAGTCCAATGGTGCTTCATACTTCCTGGATCAGTACGGTATACTCCTCTGATGAAATGTGCGACTGCCTTATCCAGTATAAATGCTTGAGGCATCGCAGGGTATGCAAATAATAGACCGCGCAGTAAGGGCGCGGTGTCTATCCAAGAAGCATTAGTATTACCGACCGAACTAAGGAGGTAAGACACAGCAGGTATGTCCCTTACCTGCATTCCACGTGCTGAAGGTGCCAGTGTATTGTTCAACATATCCCGGACGCTGAACCTTCCAATCAGGGTAGTAGCCGCAGCTGACCAAGCGGGCTGCTTTGCTGCTTCAGATTGGTGAAGAGTGTCGATCACCGTGACAGCTCTTATGGGTATTTTTGAAGCCGAGGCACTCCATGGCTTGTCCGTAGCCCCCGATGGTGGTATCGGGGCCTGAAAACTCACTAGTTTGGATAGTGACCCAGTAGGACTCTGGGGACCATGGGAGATTATTGACAAGTCCGTGTAAGAAGACGATGTGGACGCCGGCTCATCAGGTCGACCTGCGAGGTCACGTACATGGGAAGCGCCAAGACGCTTTTCTAGGGTGGATGCTTTTACCAAAGTATGTTCGATGGACATGAACATTCTTGAGTTACGTACCATCTCGATTTCTCTGGGAGAATACACGCCCGTCCTGCTAGACATATAGGCCAGGGCCTCCTTCTTCGTCAGGAATTTTGGTTCTGTATGGTGATGGTCCTCGTGTACGTCCTTATCGCAAGTATCCTTCAGTATGTCGTCTTTAGCTGTTATAAACACTGGGTACATGCGAGATTGAGTGTTCCACCCAGTGAAGTTTATGGACCGAGAGTACGCGACCTTTGGTTTATCCATCGCGTACGGTAGCTGTTCCAAAGTGGTGCAGTTGCTCCCCACTACTGGCAGTGGGGAACAAAAAACCGACTTAAAGTCATCGGCACTAGGGGGGTGGCTGATGGTAGGGTGCCATACCCCCCTGTCTGTTGGCTGTATTCCCGGTTCCATGACAACTAATTACACAGATCCTGATTGAACAGGTGTACGCACACCTTCTGAAGTATTGTTTCTGCCGAGTGTAGGCGAGTTACCAATACAATAACTCCGATTAGTATAGCTAATATAGAGATAGTCAATATTAGCAATACAGACAGTAAGATATATACTATCTTTAAGTTGTTGCGGTGTGATGTTTTCCCACCTAGTACGAGTTCTGCTTCTTCAAGAGTCTCGTCCATATATACAGTGTACTAATGTCTTGTTAGTTCCTGTCTTCTCTTACTAGAGGTGTGTTGTGTGTGTCCTTCAAAAGACTTGTATATATCCGAGAGTAAGTCTTTTTCGGCTTATGACTTAAGAGAGTCATAGTTACTCCCGCCGTTTACCCGCGCTTTTTTG
>NW_027586537.1:0-1436 GCF_028453695.1 Augochlora pura
GTTCAAATTCCTACAAACTTTTCGCCCACGACGAGGACGCTACATCGGAAAAAGGCGAGGATGTGACTCCTTGCCGGAAGTGGTATCCTCGCGAGGATACGTCCTCAGAAGGGTACCCCCTTTCCCGTGTGACTCAGCCCTTATCGTAACCGACAACATCACCACATCATCTAGGCCCCTGTGACTCAACCCCTACCCCAGCCGACACAGCGCCACATCATCTTTTGCACTCTATATAAACCCAAAAAAATCTCCGAATAAAGTGAGTTCGCTTTTACACTTCACACAGTGCAGTTACGTTATTGTCTACCAGAATTTCTCTTTCTGCGGAAACCGAAACTCTGCTAGGACTAAAACCCGAGCTCTACCACTTAGGAATCAGTTAAGATCCAAGTCATCTCATCAAAGCACGAGACTAGTATTGGAAGCCCTCCGACTTATCTCCTCTTTGAACCCATGACGTCCGGACCCGTCACACCCGACTAATCCACAAAGAGTGGTGCACCAGTTACCATATTACCGCAGATAGTTTACTGTGATAATTGAAGGTGCACCCTGGAGAGAATTCGGTGTCGCCTGGGAGAGGGAAGCACCCGAGAAGACGTCAAGAAAGAAGCACTCAAGGCACGAGAGTCAAGAGGAAGGGCGAAAAGTCGTCGGAATAGTTACACTGAAGAATTAAGAGAAATACCTCATGCCAGCGTCCTGCTCAGGGTTTTTGGGTGGTTTTCCCCTAAGACAAAGGACGAATGTCGGGACGTTTTCTGTCTGATTAAGGCCATTTCCTTTCTACAGATAGGTTTTTCAGACAGTGGCACGATATTTGGGACGAAGTCTTCGCTACAATATGTATAAAAATGTTTTTTTCTTGTAGAGTTGTAGTAATAATGTAATCAAATATTATAAAATATTAATATATATATATATTAAGTATTAAATAACTAAATTAAATGAAATTATATCGTGTTTGCTTTTATTTTAATCAAAAATATTTATCCAAATTATGTCATGTTTAGTCTCATTTTAATCAGAAAATTATCAGCAATGAATGTTAAAAAAAATTCAGTTTTAAAATCTTAAAATTAAAAAAGTTTTGTTATAATATTATGAGTTGTCTTTCGGGAATTGGAGTCAAAGGAGCCGCGGCGCGTGCCGCAGCACACGTGTTATGTTACTGTATATTGTACTACCTCGTTGCTAGCCATGAACCGTTAATAACAATTTGGTAACTAAGGACTCTGTTGCGTTTCGATGCTTCTAGAAAATTCGATCGTGGTCGAACGGCATTATCGATCGATCCAGAAATAGCCTCAATGATGATAGTCTTTTGTCTTCTTCTCCTTTTGCCTCGTTACAATAGTATTTAGGCAAGAAAAGATCGGAATTTTCGTAACGATTAGATTCATACGCATTTGGATTAAACTTAATGTGAATGT
>NW_027586538.1:0-1436 GCF_028453695.1 Augochlora pura
ATAAAAAGTTTTTGTCGCGAAATAAATGTGAGACCCATTACGAATTACAAAATATTTTTAATACTGGTTCGGAAGGGCTCTATTCGACCCATTAACCCCTTGCACTACGACTCGTTTTACGCTACATTGATTAGCACTTATTTGTCCTTAATATTGTCCTTAACCCCTTGAGCTATCGTTTCTTTCATGCTGCGACGATCAACACTTATACGTACTTAACCCCTTGCCATACCGCGAATCTCTGAAAAAGCCGTGCCAAACTTGGTCGTCCGAACGGTTGCTGGAGGTGCCGAGCGATGGAGCTCGAGTGGTACAATTTGAAACACAATACCTTAAGACTGAGTTACATAGTCGTTATTAGTCTTATACGGGGACATATAATCCCAGTCAAGAGAACCAAGAATGGGCCTGAGCTGACCCGAGATTAGGATCACGAGGCAGACTCGTGATATTTATGTTTTGGCACCAAATGTCGATAACGAGTCAGACTCGTGATATTTATGTTTGGCACCAAATATCGATAACGAGTCAGACTCGTGATATTCATGTTTGGCACAAAACTTTCATCACGAGTCAGACTCGTCAAAGTATGGCAAGGGGTTAATAATTTTCCTAATAGAACCAGACAATTTTTGTTTTCTGTATTGTCTTTATTTACCTTCGTTTCTATACTTTGATAACAGAAAAATTTATTTTTACTTCGATGTAGAAGAAATTAATAATATTCATACTTAGTAGAGCTTGTATAAAATCTTTACCACGAATCCGACTTGTTATTGTAGTGCAAGGGTTTAACAGGACCAGATAATTTTTGTTTCTTCTATTGTCTTTATATACTGCGGTTTCTAGGCTTCGATAACAGAAGAATTCAACTTTATTTCGATTTAGAAAAAATCAATAATATTCATATTTAGTAGATCTTGCATGAAAACTTTTTATCACGAGCCTGATTCGTTGTTATAGCGCAAGGAGTTAAGTTTTTTTAGCGGCAGATGGGAGTAATTATTGATACTGTTGGATTTATATGCAAATTAATTTTGGATTTTTATGCCAAATAAAAATTGTCCGCATTATTCGAAGATAAAGAGCCTACATGGACATCGCCCTTTTTAATTATTTCATTTCTGTTGCGTCGCGAGCGACCCATGTAATTAAGTTATGACGAACCCCAGGTAGATTCTTCATAATACCGCGTCGAAGCTTTCGGGCCTTCGACAACCGATACCAGATGTGGCCATGAGCAGGGGTACGGCCAGAGACAGCTACGCTAAATACAATGAAAATCGGAGAATTCCCAGATTTCCGCTGTCCCCTCTTCTTGGCCATCTCTCTAATATTCATTGGTTTTAAGATAATTTAAGTAGCCAATGAAATACCAACTCCACCCACGCCATTTACATACGAAGGCGTAATCGGAGGATGAGAAGCGTACCTAC
>NW_027586539.1:0-1436 GCF_028453695.1 Augochlora pura
GATAGAAGAGGATACAAGGGAATCTAAATGGATATAAGTGAGATAAAACTCAATATCCAAGGATAACAAAGACATAGAAGAGGATACAAGGGAATATAAGTGTATATAACTGGGATACAACATAATATACAGGGATAAAAAAGTGATAGAATAGGATATAAAGGAATTTAAGTGCATATAAGTGACATAGAACATAATATCTGAGGTTAAAAGAGAGATAGAAGAGGATACAAGGGAATCCATATGGATATAAGTGAGATAGAACATAATATCCAAGGATAACAAAGAGATAGAAGAGGATACAAGGGTATCTATATGGATATAAGTGAGATAAAACTCAATATCCAGGGATAATAAAGAGATAGGAGAGGATACAAGGGAATATAAGTGCATATAAGTGAGATACAACATAATATCTTCGGATAAAAACGAGATAGAAGAGGAGACAAGGGGATGTAAGTGTATTTAAGTGAGATAGAACATAATATCTGAGAATAAAATAGAGATAGAAGAGGATACAAGGGAATCTATATGGATATAAGTGAGATAAAACTCAATATCCAAGGATAACAAAGAGATAGAAAAGGATACAAGAGAATCTATATGGATATAAGTGAGATAGAACATAATATCCAAGGATAATAAAGCGATAGGAGACGATACAAGGGATTTTAAATTTATATAAGTGAGATACAACATAATATCCATGGTCATAAGGGAGATAGAGGAGGATACAAGCTAATTTAAGTGTCTATTAGTGAGATAGAACATAATATCCATGGATAACAAAGAGATAGAAGAGGATACAAGGGTATCTATATGGATATAAGTGAGATAAAACTCAATATCCGGGGATAATAAAGAGATAGGAGAGGATACAAGGTAATTTAAGTGTATATATGTGAGGTACAACATAATATCTCAGGATAAAAATGAGATATAAGTGGATACAAGGGAATTTAAGTGTATATAAGTGAGATACAACATAATATCTCAGGATAAAAGAGAGATAGAAGAGGATACAAGGGAATCTATAACGATATAAGTGAGATAGAACATAATATTCAAGGATAACAAAGAGATGGAAGAGGATACAAGGGAATCTATATGGATATAAGTCAGATACAACATACTATGCAGGGATATAAGAGAGATAGAAGAGGATACAAGGGAATCTAAATGGATATAAGTGAGATCCAACATAATATCCAATGTTCCAACATCCTGTATTGTATATTCAGGTGCATAGTACTTGTGGTCATTGACTTTCAACGTAACACCTGCTGAAACAGTCATGTCACCAGCTGAAATGTCGTTCACGTCCATAATCAAGCCTAAATCATATTTCAAGAAGAAGACAGATGAATGTTGGGATTTCTCTGATTCAATGTAATAACCAACATCATGTGTTGTATATTCTGGTGCAAATTACTTGT
>NW_027586540.1:0-1436 GCF_028453695.1 Augochlora pura
AACGGGGAGAGGGGAGGCTACCAGGATTTGCAACTTCCATGCCAAACACCAATCCATCCCGTTGAGCAGTTTGTTAAAAAACTGCCGGAGCTCGATAACTAGGCAAGTGCAGGGCGTGCACCTCCTGCTGCTCACCTAGCGTGGGTGTGGAATTTAACGCTCTCATAACCCTGGATGGCCCATCAGTGTGGATCCACCCAAGAGAAACCATTCACCGAGGCCAGTCAACCACGGGTCCTCGCCGAACGCCGTACAACTTCAAACAAAAATGCAAGACAGTTGCTCATAATGAAATCAACTACCTCGCGAAACAGGGAAAGATTGTTGAAGCGACCCGATCGTTCGACACGTGCTCTGTAACAGTACAGGACGCGCCGATCTCGGGACGTTCGCTTATCACCTGATCGCTCTATAACAGTACTACAAACTCACAGCTCGAGCACAGCAACAATGCAGGCCGAGTGGAGGGTGTAGCCTCTAATCTCTCTAATTGTGCTGGAGAAAGCACAGCACAACTAGAGTCGCTTTTCAGTAGAAAACGCGCGAATGGAATACACATTCGAACTCTTAACCTTACCGAAAGCTCGAATCTTGGCTGCTTCCAGATGAAATTCTCTGGTCAGCCTCTTTCCTATCGTTACACGAAGACTACGGCACTTGACTGGCGAACGATGTTCCTCGTTGCAGGTCACAGCAAAAAATCTTAATGCATGACGAGCGGAGGTGCCTCGGAAAGTAACTTCCGGCACCGTCGCGGTTCATCGGCTATATTGGGGAAGTTAGTGTTACCGTCCTAACTTGCCGATTCCCTCTCTCTCTATACCTGGTTACTATGCAAATTTCGACGAAGGAAGTGAAATTTGTTTTGTCCTTTGTGTACCGCTCCGATTTCGATTTCATATCGGTTATCGTTCGTTTTTGGCCGACGTCGCCGAGTCCCGTAGGTCGCCGAGTCGAAGTGTTTTCGACCGGGAGTCGTGACTCCAAGCGTTCTCAGGCAAAAACTGACTCCGATAAAAACTTCGTATCGCTCTCGAGGAATTCCCTTCGAGAATTAACGCGATATTTAAACAACTATTGTTATTCTTATATTTATTGTTACTGCTATTGTTATTGCTATTGTTATTGTTATTTTTATCATGAGACGCGGTAGCGTCTCGCGCCAAGTAGTTGAGTTATAGTTATAGCGCGCGCGACGCTGCCAAGGATAACTATCTTTGACTAGAACAGCCGAAAATTTCAATTGCGATTTATTCTTTTCAACCGCATTGTATTTAATTTTAACGATTGTCTAGTTGTTCAGGATCACCATGCGCGTACAAAAAGTCCACAAAAATGTGAATTGGGCTAGAAATAACTGAGATATCGAAATCTCAATTTAACGTGCAGGTATAAATTTCTTTCATTTTCAGTGCACGCATTTGCAGATACTATAC
>NW_027586541.1:0-1435 GCF_028453695.1 Augochlora pura
GCTATAAAGGCAACGATAAAAGCGAATAACGGCAGCACTTTTTCGAATAAAATACGCGTTGCTTGCGTTTTACGAAGCCTCGACGTAATTCGCTGCGAATCGAGGAATAACATATAGAAGATTAATTGTCGCGATTACGATTTTATGTATCGCCTTCTAGAAACATGCAGAAAGAACTTCGTATGGCTCGCGACACGCCTGACAAACGACCTCGTGATCGTTTCGGAACGGTCTAGCGACGAAACGGCGACCGTTTCGTTCGTTTCGGCCGAGCCGAGGACAATCTATCGAGGAAGACGATTTACAATATCGCGTTCGAAATTATCTTTATTTGCGAACCTGTAAAAAGGCGATAAAACCTCACCGAAATAAATCTTGTCTACGTGCTTCTTTAAAAAAAAATAAAAAAAAATAAAACGTACGACTAATCTCGCGAAGTTTGACGACCACCGCTAGAGCAGATCGTTACATCGTTACACAACTGTAAAGAGGTGTTTCGTCGGGAAGGAACGTCGGTGAACGTCAATCACTGTCCGAGGGAATAAAAGATTTTCCTGCTGGGCGGATCGTGTAACGCGCGACGATGGTAGCCGATACGTTGAATAATTGCATGGACGAGTTTGAGCCGGTGAATTAATTAAACGTAATTCTAATTATAATTGAGCAGGGACGCGGGAAAACGGTAACGGAACTAACAATGAGAAATATGCAACGTGCATCTTAATAATTCAGCACGGCTTAAAACAGTCCTCTATACCCGCTATTATACCGACGAAGGGGACGGAAGTTCATGCCGCGCGCGGAGACCGATGCCGAGGGGGTTAATTATAAATAAGCTGCACGCGGAGGAAAGTAGGAACGGGTTACTTTTACCTTGCCGCTTTTGAGCAGCAATTGGTAATGATGGTATACCGCCTTGCTCGAGAACCATTCGGGGCTAATGGCGTAAATTTTATCGTTAATTTTACTCGAAACAAACGGACACGCTCGTTCGTTCGTTTGTCCGGGATTGAAAAACTGTTCGGGTCTGGCAGCATTTAATAAGTTTAATTAGCGATCGAGGCGCATGCAGTGGACGAACATTGTGCATCGTTGGAACAAACATCGTCGATTTCATAAACCGCGAAGACGGAAGTCTTCTCTGACTCAACGTAACGATTAGAAACATCGGATAACATCTATTTAACCGCCGAGAGCCGGGATTCGCCTCGTCATTCCGCCAATGGACAAGGAAAACGCAAATTAACCTCTCCACCGGTCGGATCAATACACATTTCCGTCTTTTATTCATTTATGATGCAGTCAGTTTTCAGTCTTTAGATTCGTCGTTGCGATCCGTGATTCTATTACAAAAAAAAAAAGATTCTATTCCTTGCATAATTGAGACCGACTCGTTTCCGAGAACACAATCCGCGAAGAGATACGACTTTCCGAC
>NW_027586542.1:0-1435 GCF_028453695.1 Augochlora pura
GATAACAAGAAGGGTTATTAATCAATCATATGAAAATCCAATTTCCGAGATGCCTAGATCTACGTCATACTCCTACGATGCTCACAATTTACCGTATAGAACCAAAATCGACATATTGAATAAATATATGCGTTCATACACAATAACAATTAAACGTAAATTCAATAAGATTCGACGATCGATATCATCGTTATAATTACAACGCATTAAACGCGCATACAATGTATAAAGTAAAATATGTGTATATATAAACTAAACTTTTGTACATTAACGCGATGTATTTACACTTTCAATAAAACTTTTTGTATATTGCATTTGGTCATAATTTTACAATTTATTACAAACTTAAAATTATAAAAGTTAAGCGTATCATGTTACGTGTGTTTGTGAGAGTGAGTGTATATATATTCGAGGGGAGCGAAACACCCTCAATGATAGCAGCTCGCGGGAAATTTCATGACGCAGACGCATTATCCTGCTCCCCGGTTATTCTAGCTATCCTATTCGCAACATTCGAACGGTACCTTGGCTCATGGCAAGACGATAAAAATCATGTCTACATACAAGTTGAATTATCTGTTACGTGTAGACAATATAAGAAATAGTATATTTAGCAATTTAACACAACTGGACCAGTTGAACGTGTGTAAAGTGTTTAATTTGCTGTACGACGATTTTCTCTATGTGAAACAGTCACCGAAACGTTTGAAGGACTTGAGACAATTTTGGGAAGATGTGAAACGTTACGGTGAATCTATAGTGCTCGACATAGTACACACACAAAGATACAAACTAATGGCACGTGAACAGATATTTGTCACAGTGTCATGTTATGAACTGTTTGAAGTATTTGGCATCGATAGAGGTGTATTAGAACGGGAATTAACATATCGAGCCGATTTTATGCTCCAGAATAAGGTGTGTCACCGAAGCAATAGCTGGTCCATTCGAAACAATTGTGTCCTGATCACGATATATTTCACAAACAAACTGTTGATTCATTATTTTCGTAAAAATATGTACGAAGGTGTCTCCTATGAATTTATCAGCAAATATCCAAAAAAACACATCGATTTGGATTACAAATGCACGAAGTTCAACGTGATGTCTTGGGAATTTTACAACCCTTGTGTCTACGAACTAATTGAAGTGTCGGAGTCGAGAGTGTTTGGATTTGATCGCTGGCAATCAATCTTACCGTTAACGTTCCCGTGCATCGAACTATTTACCGAACAATTAAACCATCTGCCTGGGACATATTGGTCGATAAAAGCAACCGTTAACGATAAAGCTAAACTAGTTCGAGCTACTAATATGTTTGTCAATGAACCTGTACAACATCACTGGTCATTTGTCCCTAATGCCAATAACGTAATATTCATAGACACTGACCAGATAAATGGGACAACAGCGGATACCTCACAATATCGCATTA
>NW_027586543.1:0-381 GCF_028453695.1 Augochlora pura
TCACTTGAAAGGTATTAATCAAATAAATGGTCTATCTTAAATACTTACGGAAAAAGTAACATCCATATATATTTCTTTGGCATTTTCTAATGCAGTCAGCAATGTAGTATTAGAGAAAGTTAGTGCGTATTTGTTATCATTCGAGATTGCACATCCCTTATAAATTTCATTGAGGACATCATAATTTTTTAATATTTCATGTGCACTCTGCACAGTTTTTGGCAAACCTGGTCGTGATTTTCTCTTCTCTCTTGACATTATCGATTTCATACTATTGTATGAAATATATGTTGCTGCATCAGAATTTGTACGACAAATATTGTCAAAGGTATCATTAATACTTCTGCACAGCGCGGCTCGTTAGGATGATTGTGTGGATTT
>NW_027586543.1:481-1435 GCF_028453695.1 Augochlora pura
ATGTGCACTCTGCACAGTTTTTGGCAAACCTGGTCGTGATTTTCTCTTCTCTCTTGACATTATCGATTTCATACTATTGTATGAAATATATGTTGCTGCGTCAGAATTTGTACGACAAATATTGTCAAAGATATCCTTATTATTTACTGAAGAATTTTTAGTACATTCCTCTAGCATGGTTGATTTTAATCGTTACTCGTCTCCGAGTAACGGAGACTTTTGTACTCGTTTTTTTCCATAAGAAAAAAAAACAATCAATGGCAAAGATGGTACATGATTCTAATTATTCCAGTCTTTAATTGTATTTATTATTTAACATGTCAATTATTATGGTACATAATCTTTTATAGATGACATTTCATCACATCGACGGGTAACACTGATATGTGTACAGAAAATCAAGGAGTACCTACATATAGTGCAGTAGAAGGTACCTTGTGTTATACCTGTTCATTTTTCGTTTCTTTTTTTGTTAAAATTTGTATTATTTTGAGATGTTACTACGTTTAAAAACTAATAATTTATGTACATCATTTTTTGTAGGTAATGACGTTTTTGTAATATGTAGCTGTAATGAAGATGAGTCTTGTGTACATTTAGGAAATCGGAACAAGGAAGGAGCATTACAGGGTAAACTGATCATCAAATCTATGTTATTAATGTTTAAATTATGTATTACAAAGTTAGTAAATTTTATTTGGTTCGCGTTTAATGTATACTGATGTGTTTTAGGTGATATAAATAAAGCTTTACAGGAATTACACATAAGTGTGGATAATATGACCAATGGTATGTTTAACCTTCACTTACATTATCAGAAGATGCTCAAGTTTTTTGATACTATTTTATTAATTAAAATCGTTTTGCAGATACTAATATTTGTATAAGTGGTAGTCAAATTAATAGTCAGAGTTTAATAGAAGGTATATTTTTCACTTATTCATATCTTTACTT
>NW_027586544.1:0-1435 GCF_028453695.1 Augochlora pura
GAGTGTGTCGCTCAGCGAACCGCGACTAATGTCTTCGTTACCTCGTTTTGCCCGCGGAATTATAATACGATCCAGTGCTTCCGATGGATCCTTGGCTCGTGAATATTTTAGGGGCAAATTATTTCTTAGCCCCTGAGAGAACCGTGTAAGACGTAACTGTCGCCTCTGCCGACGCGAAGAAGAAAAACGAGAAGAAAGCGAGTGATCCGTGCACGCGTATTCGTCCATGTGACTGGTGTACAGAAACGGAAGGAAATTCGAACAATTGCTTCCTCGACTTTTTTATTTTCACCGACGCTTTGAAACTCTATTTATTCTTGTGTCGTACTCGAGGCGAATGTCCCAGCGATCAGACATCGATTTACATTACAATTAACCCTTTGCACTCGTGCGGCGACATTAAAGTTGCTGCAGCACGATCGAAAATTATTTTTAATAAATATCGTCTTAGATTTACAAATTGTTAACACATCCGTCGCCGACAATTAGTCACTAAAATCTCCACAATAATTAAAGCAATTTAATGAATTAAAATAAAACGAAACAGTTCACATTTATCATAGGGGATGACATTGGAACTCTTTCGCATTCGAAAAGTCATAGTCGAATTCAATTTTGCTCGAATATGTTGCAATCATAATAAATTTTCAAAATTGGTCAGAAATTAGTGTCACCCAGAGATATATCTAAGTATATATGTAAGTTAGAAAAAACTATTTTCAGATGTTTTATAAGGCATTCATTTCCTCGCACCACTACATCAACGACGATAATAATGAAAAAATTATAAGTATTGTCATTTGTTTAAATTATATATATTTTCATGAATCTGAGCGCGCCGGTCACCGGTGACCCCCATGGCGTCACTGTCAAGTTCAGTGCCGGTCACCGGTGGCCCCCGTGGCGTCACTGCCAAGTTCAGTGCCGGCCACCGGTGACCCCCATGACGTCACTGTCAAGTTCAGCGCCGGTCACCGGTGGCCCCCATGGCGTCACCGCCAAGTTCAGTGCCGGTCACCGGTGACCCCCGTGGCATTCAACGTGTTAATAATTCAGCTTTGTCAACGCGTTAACGCCGGCGCCGATGTTCGATGCGCAAAGCTATTCTCGGTGCATTGAAAATATTGATTCGCGACGTCAACTGTTGCACAGAACTGTTGCATACAGCTGTGCAGTCGCGATGATGCTAACTCGGGAAGTCGATTCGAGAGTGGGCGGGTATCGATCGAATTTAATCGGCGAAGACAGGATCTCTCCGCGCGCGGAAAACGCGAGAGGCTATCGAAAAGCCGAAAATTATAGAGTTCGGATTAAAGGATTTTCCCCGGCGGGCATTGAAATCGCGACGAGCCAGCTCTGTTCGCGAATCGCCGCGAGTGTTCGTCCCGATTCTTCCGAGAACGGTCATCGTCGCGCCGAGGGGGGGGGGGGGGGG
>NW_027586545.1:0-1435 GCF_028453695.1 Augochlora pura
AAAAATGAGTAACACAAATTAAAAAATCATACCCATGCAACGAAGGACTTTATAAACAAATTATTAACTTCGTAAACTAAGAAATGAAAAACTCTATTTTACAAATTAATGTCTTAATAGATTCGGAAATAAATAACATCAAAAATTTCAAAATAGAACGCCTTATAAATTCAGAAATCTATCACTTTATAAATTAACAAATAGATAACTTCACAAATGTATAAAAGATGTCCATAAAAATTCAAGCATGCCATAAATTCACAAAAGTTTGCATTCTACTCAGCGCTCTCTCTTCAATTCTTGACGGACTGTGGATTCACAAATGAAAGCTGCATAATAGATATAATTTCAAAGGATGTAAACTTGCATAGCGGAGTGCATGAGTACGTACAGCAGCATCTGCTGCTTCACTGAAGTATGGAGAGGAGAGGTCCAGGTGTCGGGTAACACTCAAACAAATTTACTTACCTTTGTAGAACTCGGGTTTTCATTTTCCGGACCACTCGCACGTCAGCACGATTCGTGTATCGATTATTAAATAAGGCTAATGCATCAGTCGATGAATAGGTAAAGGGTGCTGTGACGATGGTATTGCTGGTGTTAGGGGTGAAAGGTCGCCTTCAATCGCGTTAAAATTTCGCGAATCTCTGTAGAATCTCTATAGGTAGTTGACAATTGTTGATGTTCAATTTAGTGGTAACAGAAGTGTCATTTTATCGATTGAGAGATTTCATTTTAATGTAAGTGCATTTGAGTTTGTGTAATGCCGTCGATTTTGTTAATTCAAGTTGCTAAAATGAAAATTGAAATTAGTAGTAGTAGATGTTTGAAAGCTTTGATTAAAAAATTAAATAGCAGTGTCGAAGGATTTTAGTACATGTAGTACAATCAATTTTGTAAATTTGCATTGACAAAATTCAATCATGACGTTAATAATTGCTGAATTTTAATAAATGCTGGCCTGTTTTAATTATAGACAATACTTTATTTCTTTTATATAAATCACATAAGAAAATGTATTTTACACAAATTCTGAACTTTAACCTTATACTAAGACTGAAAGAATGTACCAGGCAAGAAATATACTTTAACTAGAATTATAAAAATATTACTTAATACTTTAACTAGGATTATAAATATATCTTTACAATCTCAATAATCATAAATCCAAAAATTATTGACCCTTCATTCCACCGAGTTCCCTAAATCAAGTATTAAACCCTTTGTTAAAAATACTCTTTTTTACTGAAATTGTTTAATGCACCTTTTAATAATTTTTATTAAAGAGTATTTTTACCAAAGAGTTTAATACTTGATTTAGGGAACTCAGGAGAATGAAGGTTCACTAATTATTGTATTAATGATTATTCAGACTATAAAGATATATATATTTTGGTACTCCTTTTACTAAAGTTGTTTAATGCACCTGTTAATA
>NW_027586546.1:0-1435 GCF_028453695.1 Augochlora pura
ATCTCCCCGGCCCAAAGAATCATTCTCTCAAATGTGTCACCCAGTATGTATTCCCAATGAGCACATTGAAAAATTCTTTAAGGACATGAATATTAAACTTTGCTCTAAGATCATCTTCCTAAGAGCAGCTATTCAAGACCCTGGTTTCATCCATGTCCTAAGCTTTAGGAGACAATTATATATTAATCCAAACGATATTGCAAAAATACCGGAATCATTTTTAATCAATCACGACAATACAAGCTATCGCATATTCAGTTCCACCAAGAAGGTTGGATGCTTCCTATGTAAGGAAGAAGGTCACGTTGCAAAACAATGTAATTTGTTCCAGGAGCAACCAAAGTCTGCCACCGAAAACCATACGTTCACAACAATGCCAATCCCTAACGCTTCACACCCCAATCCAGACAGAAACGAAAAAAACAACGAACCAAACTCCCCAGTAACATTAATAGACGTACTGACATCTACAAATCAAATTCTGGAAACTACTGGTTCCAAAAGACCCCTATCCACATCTACCGAAAACTCTACCACTAAAAGACCTAATGATTCAAAACAGTTACATCAAGATCCCAACGTGGATCCGTCGAAAGAACTGAAAAACTCCCCTATTATAAAACCCCCAAAAAACCCAAACGTAGCCAATCATTATCTAGTACCATAGAAAAAATTGGGGATATGCTACAATCTGCGAAGCCAGCCTTCGAAAAACCTGACAACAAGTTCATTCTAAACTACGATCAATTTCAAAGTCTCCTAGAAAACACCTTCGGAGAAAACGATCCAATGACAATAGCGAAAGAATATACACCCAACATAATGGCCCTAATTGAAATGATTAAAAATATTTATCCCCTACTCAAAGACAGAAGTATTAAAAATCGACTACACCGACTGGTTAAGAAACTGAACAAGAACCTGTATAATACTCAATCTGACCAAACTCTCAACTGGATATCTGGAACAGATAGCTACACTTACTAATTCCACGAAAACACTATTATGACAACACAAATCTTACAATGGAATTTGAATGGTTTCTATCAACGTCTAGCCCACTTACAGCTTCTAAAAAACCACTGGAAACCAGATATTATTTGTCTTCAGGAAACTAATTTCAAACACGAACAGGTAGCAGATATAAGAGGATTTACTCGGTACTTCAAAAATCGCGACACCTCCCACAAGCAAGCAAACTTACTCACTAACAACCGCACAAAAACTGAGAACCCATGTAAGTACCCTCAGATAAACAACCCCTTACAACTTGAAGAGGTGGAAGAAGTACTTAAAAAATGCAGAAACTCGTCCCCTGGTCCGGACGGAATCCCAAATGCACTTCTTACCAACCTCCCACAATCCGGTAAAATATACCTAATGAAATTGTTCAATATCATCTGGAAGTACGGAGTGTTTCCAGAGCAGTGGAACG
>NW_027586547.1:0-6215 GCF_028453695.1 Augochlora pura
TCTTTGCTTCTGTCTCTGTCTGTCTCTGCCTCTCTCTTTTCTTCTCTCGTTCCTTTCCCGTTCCGAGAGTCGCAACTTGTAACTTACACGGAGTAGGTGCGAGAGCCCCGTACACTCTCAACGGAGTTCGAAATTCGCAAGATCGCCATTAAAGGACAACGAAGGAATTTTCTTGACTTCGGGATCTTCTCGTAAGCTTCTTAGATCCCTTTTTAACGTATCCGGCAAGCGGCGGCGGCGGCGTTCACTTTTCGGGAAACCGACAGCTTCTTTCGGAAGTTCTCCCGCCTGGCGCGCTCTTGGATTTTTAACGAACCTTCTCGAAACCGTTCCTGCGGCGCGCGAAATTTCCATAAAGCCGCCTGATGTTTTAATGAAATCTCGTAATTATTCCATAGCGACGTTGGTAAGTCAAACGCGTGAAATACCGTTTTAGGAATCGATTAATACTGAACGTAGCAGTGCAGGCCGAAATGACGGACTTCGCGCTCTTAATTTCATAATTCCTGAAGTCGCGAAGGTGGTTTTGTTAATAATTGATGGCAAAGTAAGAACAAAACGCTTCAGTACCTGCTCCTCGAGGCAACGATGCCTCTTCTTTAGCTCCTCGCGGGATTGTTCACCAATTAGGTACAGGTATTGGCAGAGATCGACTGTAGATATCACCGGAATAAAATAATATAGAACTAGCATCGAACAATCAGCATTTAACAACAATGCGAGCGAGTGAAAAAGAAAGAGCGCGCTGCGTCTCTCGCGTCCTCCACTTTTTCAAGACTTCAGTCCTAACTTCGCTCCGTAGCTTCGCTCGCAGCCCGTAGCAGTGCCCAAGCCCGTACTGATTCGGGTCGCCCATCTCTGGTCTAAATTCTTCAGCGACCCAAGGCGAGCTGGTTCGGCAAAGGTCAAGCACTCCTTGCGGCGAGGATTGCGGCAGGCGATCGAACTTCGGCGGAGATCGGCCACGGGCCATCCAGGAGCATCGATCTCTCGTTAAAAATTGAAATTCGCTGCACACCGCTCCGTGAACGGCGATGTCTTTGTTACCGGCCACGGAGCTATGAACAATTCGAAAATGAAACAGTGCTCATCGATACGATGCAATCACACACAATCCTGTTTGCAGTTAATTCAAATAACAGGACCGGGCCCGTCCGTCGGTTCCCGCGAATTAACGGAACGTTTATTTAAGCTGGGGGATTGTTTTGCAGTATTTCGTGGCCCGGACATGTGTACCTATCCCGGCACCTGTACTGGATCGAAACGGTCGGTCACCGGGCTAAGATTAACCCTTTGAAGGCGTGTATGAACTGACATTTTTACCGATATGTATGAAAGGCAGATATATATACTCTTTTAATTTATAATTTATAGTTACAGTTAATAGGTAAGAATTGATGCGGTGATATAAATGTTTCGTTATTGTATAGGGTGTAAGAAAAAATTATCGCAACCTGAACAGGACTTAATTGACAAAGCGTTAACAGTTTATTGACCGGTAGCCTATAAATCGGCTTTTTCTTCCCTGACCGGTAGCTTGTGAATCGGTTGCCATAGTGACTATTAATTTTTTATCTATTATTGAGGTAAATGTGTTAGATTGTACTACAAGCTTCAATATTACTATATAAATTTTTAAATATTAAATAGCTTTCGCGATTAATAAGATAAATAAAACCTCATAAATATACAATAGCTTTAACCAAGTCGCTACAGACCAAAATGATAAAGCTGCTAAAATGAAAATGAGCTGAACCAAAATGATAATACTGCTAAAATGAAAACGAGCTAAACCAGAATGATCCGGTCACAGGTGTCGCGGCGGAACATTTTTCACAACCGACAGCTGGGAAGCGGTAGGATGAAAAGAGCTTCGAAATTTCTTGAACAAGAATAGCTCCGCCCAGGGATCCCGCGGTCTAACAATTCTGGTCCGTTTGACCCAGTTCGACTGTCCCCCAAGTGGTCGACACGACAACGACGACGGTCCTGCAACCGTTAGCCTTCCAAGCGGTCCCGGTCTCTCGCCATTAGGACTTATTCAGACGGTCTGTCTTAGACGTTGAACCGCTATACGTCATCCCTTATGAAGTAACGTTGTCCGCGATCGCGCTCGCGCGCGCGAGCGAGCGAGCGAGTATTCCCCGGCCGGCTGTTCGCGTCTCCTGGCCGCGTATTAACCATTTACTCGGCGAAATATGTGTCAGGCTTTCACGGCAGTTACTCTGCGTTTCGGCGGTGGCGCGCTCGCTCGTCTCTGCGGAACCAGCGGAATAGGGTGGAGGTGGGACGGGCGGCCCTCTGCCCCGGCACACAGAAGCCGACAACCCGAGCGTGGCTTCCCCGCAGTCCGTTCCTTCCTGTTTTCCTTGCCGCGCGGGATGTTTATGCGCGGACGTCCCCTTTTTGGATAAGTAACTTATACGGGCGGCGCGCGGCTTGATAAATTCAAAAGATTCACAGCCGGAACGAGCCGCGCGACGCGAGAGAAAAATCGCCCCGATGATCCGGCCGACGACTCCCTTTTTCACGCTCTATATCTCTCTCTCTCTCTCTCGCTCCCTCGCCCTCTCTCGCTCTTTCGCTCTTCCGCTCTCTTGCTAAGTCACTCTCTGCCTCTCGCTCTTTTTATCGCTCTTTATCGCCCTCTCTCTCTCTCTCTCTTTCGTCTCTCTCGCTCTCTCTCTCTTTCGTCTCTCTCGCTCTCTTTCGCGCTCTCTCTTTCGTCTCTCTCGCTCTCTCTCGCGCTCTCTCTCGCTCTCTCTTTCGTCTCTCTCTCGTCTTCTCTCACTCACTCTCTCACTCTCTCTCTCTCTTGCTCTCTCACTCTCTCTCCCCCTCTCTTTATCTCTCTTCTCCCTAGACACACACACACACACACCCGCTTCCTCCGCTTTCATGAGATTGCCATGCCGAGATCCTGCCCCCCCCCCCCCTCCCCCCCCCCCCCCCCCCCCCCCTGGCGAACGCTATTATTTGCCCACCACGAAAGGAATTAATGCGATCTCGACGGTGAGCGAGGCTCGCGGGGATTCGCGGCTTTAAAAAACACTCTGCCGCGGGCACCTAAAAGTGCCCGGAGATTCATCAGGAAGATGGAACTGTGTTAAGTGGCGCCGGGGTCGTGCCCGTTCAGAAAACTGTCCGCCGCGATTATGTCCTTTTAGGGCGACGCCGCCCCACCGCCGCCGGCCCTAGAACCCTACAAAACTTGCCACCCCAAATTTTTCTTACAGAGAGACGACCGAACCGGAATCCGCGGAGCTTTTCAACGGCGTAGGATACATTTCCCTGAAGAGGCCGCTGCACAAACCACCGCCGTTTTCTACTTTTGCCCGGTATTATTTCCGTCGCGGTTAACGTCGTTAGAATTTGTTCAACAATCTCTCGGCGGAAGAGAAAAATTGTAGCTCGCGGCGGGTTTTTCAGTTCTCGCACAGGTGGGGGACAAAGACGTTTTTGAGATGTTTTAGCGGTGTTGTGAATTGGAGGTGTTTTTAATGGTTGGAATGGGACGTCCATTTTGGAGTATGAGATTCGTGCGGATTTAGAGTGGACGTAATATGGACGTTTTTAAGACGTTTTAATGATGTGCTGTATTAGATGTGCTTTTGACTTGTGAAGTTAGGATTGTTAGAGGTGTTTTTGGGGATGTCTATTTTGGGCTGTGGCATGTCTAGACCTAAAATGGCCGTAAAATGGACGTCTTTAAGACGTCTTAATGATGTTCCCAATTTAACGATCTTTTAACTACTGAAATAAGACGTCTTTGAGATGTTAATTTTTGGGACGTAAGACGCTTAGACCTAAAATGGACGTCTTTTTAGACACTGATATAAGACGTCTTAGAAACGTCCATTTTAGGTCGTCAGACTTTAAAACCTAAAACGAAAGTAAAAATACCATCTTTAAGATGTTTTAACGGCGTTCAAATTGGATGTTCTCTTAATGTTTAAAATAAGACGCCTTAGACACATCGTAAGATATTTGCACCTAAAATGAACGTGAAATGGACCTCTTCAAGACATCTTAACGACCTCCTAAATCAAGCAGACTTTTAAGGTGCGAAATAAGACGTCTTAGCGACGTATATTTTAAGACATAAAGCCTTCAGACCTAAAATGGGAGTAAAATGAACGTCTTTAAAACGTCTTAACGATGTCCCAAATTGGACGTCCTTTTAACGTTTGAAATAAAACATCTTAGAAACTTTCATTTCAGTACATGAGACATTAAGGCACAAAATGAACATGAATTGAACGTCTTGAAGACGTCTTAACGACGTCCTAAATTAGACAGATTTTTGAAGTCTAAACTAAGACGTCTTAAAGACGTCTATCTTAGGCCATAAGACGTTCAGAGCTAAAATGTACCTAAAACTAACGTCCTTAAAATGTCCAGTACTCATTAAATATACTTTAACATTTCTATTTTTATTTTACAATTGCAGAATTAAATATACTTTAACAATTTTATTTTCATTCTACAATTGCAGAAATCACAAAAATGTAACAAATCCTATATAAATATAAAAAATTATTCCTCCGCATTTTCAAAATCTGAGCGTTTCGCATTTAAGAATAGAATTAATTTTTCGATCCGGGCAAATATCTGTGCTCGATCTCGTCGACGGTTTCGGAAGGGCCGATGTAACGATGCTCCGGCGACAACCATTCACGAATCGTTATTTTTCCCAGCCATTGTTTTGTTTCGCTGCAGGAGAAACTCGCGCGCGATTCGTTGACGGTCGCTCGACAAATTCATGTCGTTCGGTGCGCGCCCGGTTCAAGAGCAGCCGAAAGAACAAAGAATTTTCTGTGCTGCTTGTTGTTGGTTTATTGACAATGTGTCAGGGCTTGTCCGACGAAATTGGATTTTTCTATTCAACCAGTTGCTGAGTCGAACGCCTATTCACTTGCTCGGGCTGTTTAGTGCTTTAATAGAATATTTACGCCGCGGGGACAACGTTGAATTATCGCTTTGCAACACTTCAATCTATTTCTATAGCAACACTGACGAAATTTGAAATTATTTATGAAAATGAAAGCATTCGATGAGTATGACACTATTTTTATAGAAGGTGTCGAATTATAGTCTTTAATCACTTTTAATAACCAGAGGAATCGAAAGTGATCTTTCAATAATTTTTACTATATTCTATGTAATATATTCTATATTTTCTAGGTAATCACTTCTCGAATTTTGCTATAGTTATCGCGACATTAATTCTTTGCACTCGAGTGACGCAACTAAAACTCTTACAGCGCGTTCCAAAATAATTGTTATATTATGAAAAATTGGATTACAAAAATTATTAAAATTATAACTGCTGTTGCATGAGTTACAAGATTCAATTTCTCATAAAATACATTTTGTCATATAAGAAAGGAAATGCTATCTGACAGAAAAGATTGAACTACAGTTAGAATGGCTTCGAAAATGGTTAATTCGGTAAATCAGAATAACATCGGTAAAAATAGTCTTATTCTTATTATAATACAGCTTCAACTTAAAAAGAAATTATTCGATTATTTTCCGCGAACGCGTCTCTCTACAATTCCACCAAAAATACTTTATAACCTCCAAATTCGGTACTAAAACAATTAAAACGACGCCGAAACGAGTTCGATTTACGTCGAAGGATCGCTCAAAGCGGAAGCGCTGATTAAAACGGTAAAACCTGTACGGCCGGCTAAAAAGAGGAATGTTTGTCGTTAGCCAAAGCCGAAGTGGCTTTTTTCGTGGCATCACGACCATCCACCGTGCAATTAAAGGCGTTACGTTCCGTGGCCCGGGGGTGGTGAGCCGTTAGCGCGCCGTAAACCTCGGCAACGGGGGGGGGGGGGGGGCTAGTCCCCGCGGATAATAATTCGTCGATTGGGAAAGAAGAGCCATTAGGCCATCGACGGCTGATCGTTATCGCCGTCGGAATCAAAGTTCCATCATCCGGCTCCTCGCACCTATTCCTTTATCCGCTCGGCGCGCACGACTTCGCAGTGGGTTCGCGAACTTCCCTCTACGAGATAACAGCGTCGTTAATTTCGCCAGGCGTTAACGTTGCCATAAAAGTGCGGGGAGAGAGAGGACTCGCTCGCGCCGCCGCCGCCATGTTTTCCACGGAATTGGAGAACAGCGGCGAGGAAAATTGTATTCCGGCAGCGTCACATAATGGGGGACGTTTGGTCATTTTTCTGACGAGCTAGGAGAACTTTTCA
>NW_027586548.1:0-1435 GCF_028453695.1 Augochlora pura
TTTTCTTTATGGTCCCGTATTTGAATGAAGTTCCATGGGTACACCGTGACGATTTACAACTTCAGCAAGAAGCGCCTTCGCAACAGTCGTCGCACGCTGGTCCGGCAAAGGAATCACCTCCGTCCTCTTCGTAAAATAATCTACAACGACCAGCGCATACTTGTTATCAGCCGCAGACTTCGGAAACGGTCCCACAATGTCGAGCGCTACCCTCTCGAACGGTGTCCCGACATTGTAAATCTTGAGAGGTCCACATCCCCTCTTCCTCGGACCTTTCCTTGCGACACAAGTATCCCATCGACGACACCAATCCTCAACTTCGTTGCGATCTCAGGCCAGTAAAATCTCCGATGTGCCCTGTCCAAAATTTGATTGACTTCGAAATGGTCTTCCGTCGGTGTATCATGACCATCCGTCATCACCGAGTTCACCATTTCTTCCGGAACTATCAGTAACCACTGATTCTTTCTTTCATCCAGGGATTCCCACTCAGGATTCAACAGTCCTCATACTCTTCCTAGGAATCCCAAATTGGTACGGGATATTCCACATCCGATCTCTTCATCATGTTCCGATGAAATCTTCTCTCCCGCCATGCTCGCCGAAGTAATCTGCCCTACAGAATAATCTTTCCGTAGAAGATTGACCGTTGAGCTTGTATCGAAGATAATCTTTCTCTTCTGCACTCCAACGATGTCTCCAACAAAGAAAATCCCTTGCTGAACAGCTTCCAAACGCAGCACGGGGAATACGAAGTCCCCCTTTACTCCAACTTCTCGGCATTTCCTTGCAAAATTCTCCTCTCCTCCTTCTTGGAGCAGTTCCGTTGTAAGTGACCCTTCTTCCGGCGAGTCCAGCAATGTGGCAACTCCCATCGTTGGTCACCCAAATTCTGCTCAGCTACTCGCTCCAACGTTCCCTCGGAAATAAAGAAACGCTTAATACCCCGTTCGCACTATTCCTCCCTTGTCGATATTTTCTCAGGGGTTTGCATCTCTAGAGCTCTAGTAACCGTAGCTCTCAGAGACGCAAACCCCTCTAACCGCAGCTACACTCGGAGTTATCGGCACACTCGCGACATTTAAATTAGTCGCATTATGTACAAATGTGTCCAAATTATTTACACGCGTCTCCGAATGTCCGACGGATGAGAATGCCGCGGTATGTGTGTAAGAATTTCGCAACGAGTCAGATAGCACCTGGCATTGGTTCTCGATCCGCGCTAGCCTCTCCTTCATGCGAGCCTCCCACTCGGACGCAGCAACCCGTTCGCGTTCCTCACGTCGAAGCCTGTCCGGTTCCAACCGCGCCTCGAACTGCCTCTGCTGCTCCTCCTGCAGATGCTCCATGATTCCTTGCCAGAGATTTGCGAAAAGGATCTCCAATGTCGGTGAACCCCTATCTCTTCCGATCATTTCTTCAATCCCGGACGAGC
>NW_027586549.1:0-1434 GCF_028453695.1 Augochlora pura
TTGATTGAAGTCATTACAAAATCAACTCCATCCATCTCTCGTTGCACAAAACGATTGTCTCACTTGTAGAACGTAGAATCGACGGTGTCGTTCGACATTTCCGTATCGCGCCGCGTCACCGTGTAGATCCGCATCGGCCAATATTCAAGCCGACCGATTGTCTTCGCGAAACAAAGGAATTTCTCGCGGATCGTATATCGGAGAGCAATCCTCTCGTGTGCAGGTTGCGATTTATTAAATCGCGTTACCCTCGACTTTCCAGCAGACCGATAGGAACGGGCGAAAACGCGTTCCGCGAAGAAAAACGATCGTTCAATTTCAGTGTAACGAAGCGGCACGGCGCGGCGGACGAAGCGGAAACGCGGACGGCTCTGATAACAAATAAGTCGCGGAACGTTCGGGTTCGCGCTCTCTCCCCCACTCGTTCCACCTCTGCCGCGCGTCGTCGATCTTCGCATTGTTCGGCGTCGGGTCGACGGTACAGAGATCCGTCGATCGTCGGGATCCATGTAACAACGATTGCTCGAAACTTTCGGACCGTATTCCATTTCCCGTCGGATCGATGCGATCTTTGTTTCCAGCGAGCGTACAGAGATGCGATTCCCTCCTGTTCCCCGGGACGAAACATCGCGTCGGCTTGAAAACCACGATTTATTATCCGTTATGGATCGTCTCTTGACGTACGGGATAGAAATGATATACGTAACGCCATTTTTCCCTCGCCGTCTGCTCCCTTTTTCTTGACGCCCGTCTCTGTCCTTTTTCATCGGACAGAAATCAGAAGAAATTCCGGGGCTCTCGGATACTTGCCGACACCTTTTGTCTACTTTGTTCCGTTCTGGGAATGCCGCGGCGCTTCGACGTGCGATATCGGCTTGTCGCGTGATCTTTCTAGCTCCCTTTACCATTCCCCCCCCCCCCTCTCTCTTTCTCTCTGTGTCGAATAATCTGTGCCAGGTGATTCAAATTGAGATATTGTGTCAAAATATTGTGCGGAAATTAGTGCGAAAATGAGCTCGTATTTATTTATTTATTTAGAATCAATAAGCCGAATGCTCTTTTAATTATTCTACAAAAATTAACGCAACTATAATAACAATAGTAATAGTAATAATAAGATAATATTAAAAGGAAGACAAAGACAATTATGATTTCAATTTCGTTTATCTGACATTGTGCACTCCGATTAGGGTTTATTTTCTACAAACTGATTTGTTAGTGTTGCGCAAATAATAGGTACAAGTTAATAGAGGATATCATGAAAACATATCTTTTAATTTATACATATATAGCTCGTAAATGGCTTGTGTGTCTATTTTAAAAATCACTCTAGTTTTAATACCAATTATATTAAACAACCGATTTGATTATTCGTTTGCTTAAAAAGAAACAGTTGTTTTGTTACAAAAATAATATATTTACAAATATCTACAA
>NW_027586550.1:0-1434 GCF_028453695.1 Augochlora pura
TACCGACCGGAATAGAAGGGCCGACGTGATATACTGTGGGTTAATATTAAATACCTTCGTCAGGATCAAGAGAATATCCAATTAATTCGCGCGGGACCCGGCGTTTTGTAAACTAAATAACATCGCGGCGGAACGATGGAAAATATCGCCGATAAAGAAATATTGCGAGGAGTCGTTTTATATAAATTATTGAATTATTCGTCTCATGTGCCGTTGGAGGCTTTGACTTCTCCGAGATGTTTAAGAATTGTTCTTGTTCTTCGTTAATTAACGATGGGATTTTTTATCGCGAAATATTGCTCTTAGAGGTAAAAAAAGACTGATGAAAGAGTTAAGGCGGATGTTTAAAATAATCTAAAGAAGAAAGACAGTAATTATGTATAAAAATACTGTCCTTATGATTTCTAATTTTCAATGATTATATAATTTAATATTTATACCGTGTTTCGTTAACTCTACACGGTGAAAATAATTCAGAGATCGATTTCATTAAATTGACAATGCGATATAAAATTACTTCTACCTACAAAGAATATTAAAGCACCGTTCGAGAATATAAATATCTCTATCAATTAAATAACTTTCCAGTTTATAAAAATAACGTCTAATTCAGTTCGGCCAGATTTTTCAATTTAATCGCGCGAATAAGTGGGTTCGTTGAAATTTTCGGAAATCTCCTCTATAAAATTAGGAAATCTCGAGCGTCGCCGTGATTGGCGTAATTTTCCTATGAAATTTCGTAATTAAAATTTTTGTTAAAATCCACGGTTGTTCGGGAGAGTTGAACACGGTCACGGTGGAAGCGGCGACTATAATAATTCTCGATTATCGTACTTTTGCATTATCACGGAATTTGTTCCGTTGGGCTCGTGCGTGGTTTATAGCCGCGCCGGTGTGTGACAGTTAACGTGACAAATCTTTCGCGGAATCGTGTAATAACAGGGCTCTTTTGTTGCGCGCGCGATAATTAACCCCGCGCACCCGGATGTCTCGTCTCGGGGGATAGCGTAACAGGACCGGTGGTAATTATGCCACTTTCAAGATTAAACATTTTTGCTTCATGCAATCTGTACCCCGACGCGAATGCCGAATTCTGTAATTTTAAATGGTCGAATAAAAAATTTAGAAAAAATATCGTTAAAATTCGAGTAAAATTTCATATTAAATTAACGTCACGTTAAATTAAAATTATATACCGTAGCAAATATCACCTAATACATTATTCACATTACAATATCGTTTCACTTAATATAAACATAATGTACACGTTAAATAAAAATTCAAAAATACAAAAAGAAGGTAAAAGTAAAATCTTAGAAAATTAATAGGAAAATCGCATACAAATTTTCCTTATCCTCGATACCAATTTTCATCCTATATTAAGAAAGCTTCCTAATCATCCGAATGATTAAGACACTCACCACTAAAAAACAA
>NW_027586551.1:0-1434 GCF_028453695.1 Augochlora pura
ATAAAATAATTAATAAATAATATATAAAATATATATATATAAAATAATTTCATATATATATATATATATGAAATTATTATTGGAGATAGGTAAAAATATTAAGATAATAATTGATATAAATAAAGCAATAACTCCTCCAAATTTGTTAGGGATTACTCGTAGAATTGTATATGCAAATAAGAAATATCATTCAGGTTTAATGTGTTCAGAGGTAATTATAGGATTTGTTAGAATAAAATTATCAGGATCAAATAAATAATATGGATATTTTATAATAATGATAGTGAATATGAGTATAATTAGAAATATATATATTTCGCTGGAGCAAACGAATGCAATTTTTGCTGTTCGTTGTTCGAAATAAAAAATGTTCAGCGACGTGGTTTCAGCGGCGAGGGATGAATCTTTAAAGAGGAAGGATTACGAAGACTGCTCTCGTCGCGTTCGTTCTCCCCGCGTTTTCCCATCGAGCGCCCCTCCGCTTTTCCACCGACTGGAAATTCCGTTGTCAGAAAGTGATTCCTCGGGGGGGAGTGTGGAACGAATTTTCCATGGGATCAGCGCGAGACACGGCGTTCCCGTTACCGATCTCTCGCGGGAAAGTATCTTACGTAGATTTTTCGAGCTGCGAGCGGAGAGACCGTCGCGAACCGCTGCTCACTTTTTCGTGGCTGTTTAACCCTTTCAGTACCGAAGAGCGATAAATCGTTGATGGCTGCTCTCGAATAAATATTGTTTTCTTAATATTTTTAACGATTTTATTTCTTATTTCTTCTCCCTTTTTTGTGAAAGTACTTCAGTTGAAAATACTTAATTTTTAACAAGAATTATTTTCTGTTTCAGGTAAGAGACACCGCCATTTTGTTAAACGTCACGTCGCTATATGGAGAATCGTATTCGCGGGTAAGCCAGCGAATGCAATTGCAAACCATGGATCTGTATATTTATGAATATATGATGTCTGTAACACAAGATTGCTTATATTATTATTATTATTACTAAATTGATAAAGAATCGTGAAACTATCTATCTTAAAGATTTATTTTTCACAAATTGCATAATTTTTCAGTACATTCTACAATTAATAATTGTAATACAAATTGAATAATTATCAATTAGGTAACTTTGCCTTTCTTGTTAACCACTAAGCTGCTAAATATTAGCAATAATTATTATTTACGAAAGCAGTTAATCAAAAGAAAAGAAAAAGCTACGATCGCCGAATTAACCCTTTTCCCTCAATCATCAACTTTGCAAAATTAAATTTCTCCATATTCGATCAATTGTCAATTAATAAAAATCTTATATAAAATAAAACGAAACTAAAATAGCTAAAAACAATCGTACCAAATAAAAATATTCCACGTTTTCGAGTGAAAATTGTCTCGAAGGGTTAATTCGCGCCAGGTTTGTCTCGAGAAGAAGCGGCCCAAA
>NW_027586552.1:0-1434 GCF_028453695.1 Augochlora pura
AAGTATGAAAATCGTTGAAAAACCGAAGAGCATCGCAATAATCACTTTCACAGGATCCACTAACCTTGCCATGGTTTTGTTTACAGAACACTTTATTTGCCCCACCCTGTATAATCAATTTTCTTATAAATTGGTATAAATAAATTTTATACCTGCGTTCATTCATAATAAAAAGTTTGTTGCAAAATTATACATTCGTCCCTTGATTTCGACAGATTTCTCTTATAAGCAACGAGGGTACGAATACTTATGGGACCGACTGTATATCTCGGGCGTCGCAGAGCATCGATCCCCAGGCCCAGATAGAACCGTCGATTGTTCTTCCGGTTCCCAATCGGCTTCCGGAGACAGAGGATCGTCGTCGGTCCGGCGGTCCTGCACGTCCTCCGTCACCTGGCCGGACGGGGCTTTTTCCCGAAGGGACGGGCTTGATTGGATTTAGTTCTTGGCGATTGAGCCGACCGCTTCGTCGCATTAATCCCGCGGCGTTTCAATCCGGGAACCGGAGGCCAGCTTCTTGAAACGGCTCGTTACCGGACCCTTCTCGAAAGGGACCGAATATTTAGCCGCGAGCAGAACGAACCGCGCGTGCGCGTGAACCGGCGCGATAACAGGTGAATGCGATATCTTTTTTCGAACAAGTAAACCGTCATTTATACAGAATAATCGTTGTTTTAATTTATTGCTGTATACGCGAACCACGTTGCCCTTCATTTGTTTTAATTATTTTAATATGGTTTTGGTGTCTAAAAATTCTGTTGTATTGCTTTTCTTTTTATAAAGTATTCGACGTAACTACTTAATCCTCTGAGTCGCCAATGAAAATCGTTGTATCATCTCCAAAATAATTTTGACATTATTAAAAACTCTTCTGTTTAAAAGATTGTTAAATTACTAAGTATAGTATAATATAATATGAATAAGTATAGTATAGTACAAATATAGGTATATAAAATGGAAATTCAGTGGTTAAAATAGCTATTTTAGATGTGGGCTTGAAATGGCTTCGAGCGCAAAAGGTTAATTATTAGCAACGACGTTTCTTTCTAAATCAGTCCAACCCTTTGCACTCGAAGCCATTTTAATTATAAATCTGAAATAATTTTTCCGCCTCGTAGTATTTTCATTTTGTACAACAAAACTGCACTTTTATTACCAGAAAATTGATTCGTGTAACTCTTATCATTCACCAGGTATTATTAACAAATTTTTGGAATTTAAGCTTCGTTGGTATAAAATTGATCTCGATATAATAAAATCTATATTTCGCTTCGCGGCGCTGTTTAAATTGCAAAACGGGCAGCCGCGCACGCCCACTGCGCGTCCTCGAACAGTTTCTTCGCAGTTCGCGGAACGCTGAGAAACGTTTCGATATAGTTTCGCGTCCCGTGCCCTGAAACGGTGCCCGGCCTGTATTTACAGACCGGGGACCGT
>NW_027586553.1:0-1434 GCF_028453695.1 Augochlora pura
AATATAATTAATATAATTAATATAACTAATATAATTAATATAATTAATGTAAGAATCGCGTAGAAGCTCAATCACAAATTGTCTGGTTTCTGGTAGCTGACGTTACCGATTGCATATAACGTGATAAGAGTGATAAGTTCGTCAATCGTTCACCGATAGTTACTCAACGTCACTTTTAACTCTTTTCTTCCGATGTTCTACCAACAACTTGAACGTATGAATTCATGAAGTAGTACGTTAAATAATACTTCAAATAAAATATCAAGTGATGGAAGATTGAAAATAATAATTCATTATATATAAAATTTGTTAGACTTGCATTGATGCCATGAGTATATTCCCTAAGTGTAAACATCCGAGTGCGGCGGGTCCAATCAATTCTTATATGTAGAAAAGTTAAAAAGAGGTTGAATTTCTACCAATTTCTTGTCTTGTTTGGATTATCCTTTACTCTTCGTTGTTATTTTAATTCTCGCGAGGAAGATTTATTAGAATTATATCAAAACAAAATTCAACGTTTTCTTTAATAATTATTGGTAAATCTAGATAATCGTTAAATTGTTGTTTTCCCCCAGGGATTGTTCACCGTTGCAAAGTAATTGCTATAAAGTCGTCACGGAACAAAGACAAATTATGCAGATGTTACTATACTCGACAACCAAAACTGACTAAGTAAAGAATAAAATCCCACAAATATGAAAACAATTTAAAAACATTTGCATACTATGGACATTTTATTTATATTATATTATTAAAAGAGGAAAGACACTTCCATTCATTCCTTCCAAGTAGCTCAGACAATTCTTATTCTGCATAAAAATCTGCAGTCCAATCATCAATGAAAAAACAATGATATCACATATCTAATTACATCTGGATTAAAAAAACATAAGATTCACCCTGTTTAAAACTTGATACACATAACAATAAATAATAATAAAACAATGATAAAAACAAACAAGAGGATGTTTATTTTTATTTTTACGAGTGTTATTGTAATATTAATATTGTATTGTATAATATTAATATTGTATTGTATAATATCAATAGTAACACTTTACCTACCGGTAGCCTGTGAATCGGTTATTATAGAAACCAATAAATTGATGTCTATTATTGAGACCAATGTATTAGATTGTATTACCGTAAGCTTCACTATTAGTGAATTTTTAATTTCTTAAATATTAGTGAATTTTTAATTTCTTAAATATTAGTGAATTTTTAATTAATTTCTTAAATTTTAAATATCATCCGCGATTAATAAAATAAATAAAATGAAAATAGAAACGAAACTATAACACTGAGCTAAATTTTTACGACCAAATAACCGGTCGGTAAAGTGTTAATAATATATCATCGCAGTCCGAGTGATCGTAAATTAAAAACGCCACGAGCCGTCATTACGACAGGTTCCGTAAATCTAGTGTGTTAACC
>NW_027586554.1:0-1434 GCF_028453695.1 Augochlora pura
TTCTGATTACGAGTCTAAATTTCAAAATTCCAAAAACAAAATGGCGGACCCAATATGGCGGACGGGTTGTCGAAAAAATGTTTCGATTTTCACAAAAATTGATGTACGTTTATTTTCGGGAGTTCTGATTACGAGTCTAAATTTCAAAATTCCAAAAACAAAATGGCGGACCCAATATGGCGGACGGGTTGTCGAAAAAATGTTTTGATTCTCACAAAAATTGATGTACGTATATTTTCGGGAGTTCCGATTACGAATCTAAATTTCAGAATTCCAAAAACAAAATGGCGGTTGGGTTGTCGAAAAAATAGTCCGCGGAGCTGTATTTTAGTGGCCTACAGAAACTGGAAGGTTAAAGATGCAATTTTGTGCATTTTTGCACAGCATCCGGAAAGTCCAATATCCATGTTTATAATATGATGGTAAGGGTTCCCCATAATAACACGTATTGAAACTAGCGAAATCAGGAGGGTTCCGTGGCTCAGATCCTACAATTGAGGTTAGAGGTACGGATATGCCTTTACGATATTCGGGTACATCATAAGCTGATAAGCATTTTCTAGCAGGACCCGACGCGGCGGGACGAATAAGTCGCGTGCAGGCCGAATAAGTCGCGTACAGACCCGCGACTGATTAATAAAACTTCGAAGTGCCGCCATCGAGCGCCATTGTCAAAATCGCGGAGCGATCATAGTTCGGCCCGTAAATAGCCGGGGCCGCGCATAAAACCGTTCACAGGTCAACGAAATTTGGCAGGGCGGCGCACAAGGCCGCGGAGACGCGACCCGCAAAGCCATTAAACTTTATCTGATATCGTCGCGGGGGGGAAGCCGACGGAGTCCGGTTTCTTTTTCGATGGCATACTTTCCGGATCAACCGCGGATATTGAATTCGGCCAACAACTCCGTCCCTGTCGTCCATCTTGGACAAGCGGAGGCCAGGATAATCCCTTCAGGATGCTCGCTCGCTCGCTTCACGCGAATTAACCCTTTGCACTCGAATGGTGACTCCGAGGCACAGCTAACATTATTCCATTACGTTCTAAAATAATTTTTATAGTAATAAAGTTTAGATTAAAAAATCATTCGGTAGTGAAACTGTTGCGAGTCGCAAGAATCAAATTCGTGTGCATAAAAGTGCGCTTTATTAACCCTTTGGCTACGGCAGACTTTGGCACGGCCGTAGTTTTTCGTTAGACACGCATTTCTGAGGAAGTATAGTAAAATATTTAAAATATTGAATTCTGTTACATTAAACCAATATTACTTGAAGTGAAGAATAATTTTAAGCTTTTTTTACAATATATAATATAAATATTACGCAATATATAATTAATCAAATTTAATAATAAATGGGGGCGTAATTTGATCTTGACGCCTATTGGCGCCTACAGTACCGGGAAGCCAACATGTGTCGGACGCCAATAGTCGCCAA
>NW_027586555.1:0-1434 GCF_028453695.1 Augochlora pura
AGCGGGGAAGGGAAATAAAAATGGATTGCCGTCGGAGAAGTTTTGACGGCCGGGACAGACTCCGCCGATTTATCGTCGCGATAAATTCCTGATAGACTCGTTGGAATGTGCTACGGACAGGGATCGCGGTGCATAAACGGCTGTACACGCCGTGGAAATAGAATATAGCCCGAAGGAGGTGTTGCAACGGCGACGACGGCGACGACGACGACGACGACGACGACGAACCCGGGAACGATGAACCGGCGTGGTGTTCACGGCGTGGCGCGGCGGGAAGCAAAAAAGAACCAGAAGAAGAAGAACCGGCGAATAAAAATAAAGGAGCGAATGGGGGAAGGGTGGAGGGTGGAGGGTGGAGGGGGGGGGGGAAGAAAGGAGGGGCGGGTATTGGTGAACGGTCTTTGAAAGGCGCGTCGCGTTGGGACTCGTCTGATCGCGTCGTCGCGTCGCTACGGAAGAAACGATCGCGGCCGCCGGTAGAAAATCGTCGAGGATTTCACCAGGCTGGAAATCGCGAGCAAGACGAACCAGCACAGCCTACTGTTTTTGCTTTGATCCACGGCTCGTTGAACGGTGAGCGATCGGCCTGGAATTATCCACGGGTTCGAGCGGAGGCCGTGTCTCGGTATCTTGCGGCCGGGTGTGCTGCCATTGCCGTTGTGTGTTGCGTTTACTCGGCCACTCTACGCACAAAGCGCATGGATAATTAGACGGGCCCGGTGTGCTCCGCTGTAGCCGGTACACCGGCACTCCGACTGCCCGCGAATTCTCTCCCTCTCTCTCTTTCTCTCTCCCTCTCTTTCTCTGTGCTTCGCGGGGCCTCTCTTTCGCTTGTTCTCTCCGCGCCCCTTTCTTTCGCCACTCTCTGTACAGTAGCTGACAAAAGATCGAGGCGAGAAGGGAGACAGCGAGAGAAATTGGTGAAACGCGTCGTCGTGGTCGGAAGTCTTCCAAACGACGCACGTGGTCTAGTCGAGCAGTGTCCCATGGCTAAAACTAACTTTGACCCGTGTGGCACAGAAATTTTGTCGCGTTTTCAATTAACCAAAATTGGTGTCTTTTTATTGGAAACATATAAATGCATAAACGAATAATAATTCAACCGAATTTGTTGTTATAGAATGAAATCTCAATAATTCCACCGCGCCGCTTGGTTTCGTGAATGCACAGAGTAAAGATACAGTCGCTGCAAAGAGATACCACGTACGAAAATGATTACACTGTCGTGGCTGTTTCGCTCGAAAAAGCCTATTAAAAGCGTAATCGTTGCACGAATCGCAAGACTGAATTTCTGTATGCAGAAAACGCGGTAAGTCATACAATATGAAAATACTGTCTTGAATTTATGACCGCTACCCGTTATCCCTGCTCTCTGAGAAGCTGACCGCGCGCGCGCGCGGTTTCGCTCGATTTTCTCCTATATTTCCCCGGACT
>NW_027586556.1:0-1434 GCF_028453695.1 Augochlora pura
GCCATGAAATCCGCTCGGAACACTCGTTTCGCGGCGTCGGAATGGGTCGCGAAACAATTAATTCCGGGACGGTTTGCGGTGCCGGAGTGTTGAACTACTTTGCTTCGCCGTCCCCCGTTCCTACGGGAGGTCGCATCTGTTTCCGGCGAGACCACTGGCACCGGTGCGAGAGAGCAGGAAGCGTCCGGGCTCCGCGGAACGGAATGCCGACGCGGCGGGAACGCGATCGACCGGCATTTTTTCGGCCGAACGGGGCGCGCGAAATTTGCGAAGTATAGGTAGTTTACGAAGTATAGGAAGTTTACGAAGTATAGGAAGTTTACGAAGTATAGGATGTTTACGAAGTATACGATGTTCCCCAAGTGCGCGACGCGTTAACCCCTTACTTTACGATTTAATTTCCAGCCGTGCGTGCCAAGAGCGACGCAAAGATCGGTCGCAAGTCAAAAGTCAAATCAGAACGTCCTATGATTTCTATCGTAGGTCTACTACTTTAACCCTTTGCACTCGAAGCCATTTTAACTGGAAATTTGATTTAGTGGTTTATACGATTCCCATCGCACGCTCGAAGTATACAACAAACTGCACGAAATATACAAAGTTTACAATATAGTAAATTTACAAAGTTTACAAATTTATATAGTAAATTTACAAAGTTTAGAAATTTATATAGTAAATTTACAAAGTTTACAAATTTATATAGTAACTTTACAAAGTTTACAAATTTATATAGTAAATTTACAAAGTTTACAAAACGCGCAAAGTGCACGTGGTGTTATGCACCGCAGCGAAATGTCGCGCGCGACCATAATCGGAAGCCGGATCGCTGCGATCACTGTACCGCCCCGAACACGCGTCCTCTTCCGTGGACGGTAGACTGTAGTCCGTGTAGACCGCGAAGCGTAGACGCACGCGGGGACAGTTTTGGCAGGGAGCGGAACTCCGCCGCAGTGCGTTCTCGACCGGATAGTCCGCGTCGATAATTCATGGCCCGCCGCCGGCAGACTTTCCGTGTCCTCTCCTCCCTCCCCCGATCGTATCGTGCCAGCCACCCCAGCCGAGAGTTTTGGCTTCTCTACAGGCGACCGGAAGTCCTCCGGTTGACGCGGCCAGCACGCGGAAATCGAAGCATCTCCGGGATCTCTCCGCGCTCCGGTTAGATTCAATTTGCTTGTTGGCTGCCGCGGCTTCGCCGTGCGCGGATTCGATCTACGGGTTGCGACGGTATTCTTTCTATATTTTCTGACTGTATTCTTTCTATATTTTCTGACTGTATTCTTTCTATAATTTGTGACTGTATTCTTTCTATATTTTTTAACTGTATTTTTTGTATATTTTGTGACTGTATTCTTTGTATATTTTGTGACGGTATTCTTTGTATATTTTTTGACTGTATTCTTTCTATATTTTGTGACTGTATTCTTTGTATATTTT
>NW_027586557.1:0-1433 GCF_028453695.1 Augochlora pura
ATCTTGTGAATTAGTAATAACAATAAGAAATTTTCAACCCATGTATTTATTCATATTTTTTATTAGAGCAATGGCAAAGCGTCCAACCACGACTGAGTCTTATGACACAAGTAGTAGTAGTGAAGATGACCTCCAGATAGACTTATATACCGACATGTTAGAAAGACTAACTGTAGGACAAAACGACAGCAGTGATAGTGATATCGTTCCACGAAGAAGGCGACGAAGAGTTCGCATAGATAGCGACAGTGATGAAAGTAGGACGGAAGAAAACACACGGCAACAGGACAACGTATCGTCAAGTGAAGAGTGGGAGGATATTACTGAATCGGACGTTCCCTCAGCCACAATAAATTTTGATTTACATGAAGAAATAGCCGGACCACAGGTACCAACTAACATAAAAGAGCCCATAGACTACTTTACACTATATTTTACTGAAGAATTAGTAAACAGCATAATAAAAGAAACCAACAATTATGCCAAAGAAGAAATTGGAAAGAAGCAGCTTTCACGAAAGTCAACTTGGCACAAGTGGTACGATACCACCAAAGAAGAATTTTTAGCATTCATTGCCGTCATCCTGAATATGGGATTAATTCAGCTCCCCAACATCCAAGAATACTGGTCTACTGCTGACACTAGTAGAATCCCTTTTTTTCCGGAAACATTTACCAGGTCCAGATTTCTGCAGATATTTTGGATGTTACATTTGAAGAAACCAACGCAAGGAAATGCAACGATAAGAACGCGTATTCAAAAAGTCAGCAACTATTTAGAATATATAGATGGAAAATTCAGACAATATTTCATACCAAATAAAGCAGTCGCTGTGGATGAATCAATTGTAAAATTCAAAGGCAGAATAGCATTCATCACCTATAATCCGAACAAGCCAACAAAGTGGGGTATACGCATATATGCGCTGGCGGACTCAAGAACAGGATATTTATTCACAATACTTCCATACTATGGCAGCATAACTTCAGATAATATATCCCGGCCGGATCTTCCAGTAAGCACAAGGATTCCGCTACATTTATACAAGAAATTATTAGACAGAGTTCCTGGTGCAAAAGGATACCACATGTTCACCGACAGGTACTATACCAGCATCCTTTTAGCGGAAGAATTGCGAAAGATGAAATGTCATCTTACTGGCACTATAAAAATCAATCGAAAAGGCGTACCGCCACAAATAAAAAAACCAAAATTTTCAACAAATAAAACAGTTGCATACAGGAAAAAATAATACTACGCTTCTTGCGTGGAAAGATAAAAGAATTATTACCATGCTCACGAATTATTATAACACTCAACTACAATCTACCCACAGAACATTACGCAGTGGTAATGTCGTAACAGTGAATAAGCCTGAAATGGTTTTAGAATATACGGCAAATATGGGTGGTGTGGATCGTGCGGATCAATAC
>NW_027586558.1:0-6213 GCF_028453695.1 Augochlora pura
GGGGGGGCATGCAAATGAAAGGCGGAATGGAGTTTCTTACCGGCGGATTGATTAAATTTCAAGGTGTGATAACGGGAAGCATGTAATAATGCGGACGGAGCATGCAACTCGGTTATAACGCGGGCGTTAGATTTTTTTTTGATTGCCGCGTCGGATCGATGTGAGAAACGCGCTCGGCCGAATTTTTCTCTTCGTGAAATTCGCTCGCGGGGAAGGAAAATTTCAATGAATTGGAAGAAGGAATGAAATTGAGAAATAAAAGATTAAAGGAGTTAAGAAACGGGTGATTTATTTATATTTTGTTGGAAGTCGAAGCTGTTTAATTTTTTAGTTGTGGACGATGTAAGGAAGAGGCGATTTTATATTTTAGTATAGTACAATAATAGATACAAAAATTAGAAAAATGGGAGATTTATATTTTTTTTTTGGAAGTCGGTGCAATGTTTAATTTCTTAGCGGTGGATGATGCAAAGAAAAGGCGATATTTTACTATAAAAACCCTTCGGTTAAAATTGAACTTAAAATGCTCGTGCAACAACACTATATAATAAAATATAAAAGAATTAAAAATAGGAGCTTTCCATCTTCTTTTGACATTCGAAGCAATACTTAAGCCACAAGAAAACGGCGATTTTACATTTTATTACAAAAATACTTCTACTAAATTCGATGTTAAAATGCTCGTATAACAAATACTAATACAACAATATTCCCGCAAAAGCTTCTTACACATTGCGGCATTGAACTTATCGATCTGAGCCCCGTGTATCTAAAACGATCGATAAAACTTGTACAAAGTTGATCTGAAATACAGATCGCAGACATCCAAAGAAAGCAATATCGAGCAGCGATCAATTATATAAAAATCGACTGTTATCTCTCTTGAAAAGGTGTCGGCATTAATCGGCTCCGCTCTTGGAACGAGTTTCAGACGGCTCGAACGGACTGTGAAAGGAGCTCGTAGACGATTCGAATTTTTCAAAAATCCTGAGCGGCCGCAAACGTTGAAGATATCGGCTCGCATAAAATCAACATTATCAGCGATCATTATTCCGAATGACTCGGTGCAGCGTTCTCTCCGACGTGGTCGTTTCTTCTTTTTTTTTTTCTTTTCGCAGGCCGAGAAAATAGCCGGCGATAGGCTGAGTAACAGTAAAACGCGCGGAAGGTAGCGAAAACGCGTAATTAAGAATTTTCAGAGCGTGTTAAAAGCGATGCATCCACCGCGAAATCAAAGTGGCCGCGTCCATCTTTCCAGGCGCGTTCGCATCCTCGCGGTGATCCGAACCGGAGACACCGACTAATCGACGCGATCCTCTCTTCACCGGTACCGCTTTATCTGAAAAAAAAAATAAACAGAACCCAAATACCGCGGCCGTCCGTTTTCCTTTTACTACGAATCGGCTCTTCCTTTTACTACGAATCGACTGTTCCTTTTACTACGAATCGGCGCCGTGATGTATAACGCTTACGGTTGTACACTCCCAAAGAAAAAGATAGCACGCTATCTGTATGTAACGTGTTAAAAGATGCGGATAACTACGGTAAAAGGAGAAGCACCGGAAGGTCAGCATCCCCGACGCACCGTGACTACTAGTATATTATGGTTGAAATTGTTTGTTGTAAAACGTTATATCGTAAGGTTGGTCATCTGGCGGCAACATAACCTTAAAATATTAGCGATTTTGTATCAGCATCGTATATCTTTTTTCGTGCGAAAATGTCGAGTTTTGAGCCGAATAAGCGTCATTTGATTGGCTTCTTTAATTTGAAGAAATCTGCAGCCGAGGCGCATCGATTGCTTGTAGAAGCATATGGCGAGGCTGACTTAAGTGAGAAAAGTTGCCGTGAGTGGTTTCACAAGTTTAAGAACGGTGAATTATTTATACTCCTAATACTTTGTGCCGCATCTAATTCTTGCGCTACCGCAAGAGAAATTGCTCGCAAAGCTGATGTACAAACTAATAGTCAAAATTTTTTCATCGAGAGTGTAGAACGCTTGCGCGAGTTACGGCCGACTTCGCCCAACTTCCGGCGAACTCTGCAACTCCGGCTGTCGAGTTTCCGGCGAGCGAAAGAGAGCGCCTCCGCGTTCTCTGTTATCTTAATCGTCGATACTCGAATCGATGCGACTTTATTCGCGCGGCGCGACGAGTCGACCAGCGTATCTCGTCGCCGGGAATTAGTCAGTGGCACGTCGCTAATAAGAGCGATGCGTCAGGGAGAGCACGGTTCCGCGATACGCACCACCGTTTAATGGCACCTTATTCGAGGAGTCGCGTTCTTCGACCGGGCCTCGTCGCTCCGGATTTATCAATGACACGGCGCTAATGCGTCCGGCAGGTATCTACCTGCGAGACGAGCGAATTAATTAATGGTGGCCCGATGATCGCCTCACCATCACGCACCGAGTCTCGGTTTATTTTATTGCTCGACTCTCGTCGATTAAAATTGAAGAATAGCTAACCCTTTGCCGTGGCACGTTTGAAAATTCTTTTTGTAGACATCGTCGTAGCTTAGATCGAAAAGAATGAATTTTGTTATAGAAAATGGAAATACCAAAAGCCCGAGAAATTATTTTAAATTTCCAGTTTTCTTCGGTAGGCAAAGGGTTAACCCTTTGCACTCGAAGCCATTTTAAGCTAGGATCCAAAATTGCTATTTTGACCAGCTGTAGTATAGTACTAAGTATAATTTACTATACGAGATTGAGTCTTCTGACTCGTAAAACTGTTACGCTTTTAAATAATGTCAACATTATTTTGTTAATTATATAACAATTTGCATTGGCGCTTCAGAGGCGCCACTCGAGTGCAAAGGGTTAATAGTAGCAATTGGTCGTATACTAGATAAATAGTCGTAATAGTCATTGTTCGTCTACTCGATGAATAGTTGCAATAGTCATTGGTAATACGCGTAACTGATAGCGGTGATTATATTCTTGTCGGAGAATTATACTTTTTGCGCGCGAGAATTTATGAAACCGCGCGCATGTCGGCTGGGAAAGATTAAATGGCTAATTAAATAAGGAAAGAGAGCGTCTCATCTTCATCTTGCCTAACTATTTCGCAGTAGGTACTACCATGATCGCTGATATCTCGAGGAAGGAGAGATCCTCCCGGTGATCATTCTACGAGGTGGTCCATTGGATCGATAAGCTATAGGCACTGACGCGGCAAGTATCTATACTTATACATATATAGATTATAATAAAAATAAAGAAAAAATAGAAAAATATAAAAAATCGAAAAATGTAAAATATAAAATATAGTAAGATAAAATATGATACTATAGTATAATATAAAGGGTGTCCCAAAATTCACGCAAGATTTGAATTTTGCGCCATTTGTGCGGTAAAGTGTTGCCAACCAAAAAAAAAATACAGAATGACAGCTGACAGTTCAGGGTTATTAAAGATGGAGCGCTACACAAAAGAACAACGCATTTTTATTGTTGAGCAATATTTTGCAAATAATGATAAATCTGTGTTTTCTATCAAAATTACTTCTTGCGTGAATTTTGGGACACCCTTTATATACATTATAATATATATTATAATGCATTATAATATATATGTATTATAATATATATGCATTATAATATATATTCATTATAATATACATATACATTATAGTAGACTTAAATTATAATATATATATTAAAAAGTTAACAAATAAGATTTCTTCAACAAGAGAAAGGTTAATGGCGGCACGTAGCGCCAACAAGTAGTTTTTGCGGCGCAGGATCCCTGCATGTTTGATGAAGTAATCGAAACTCCCTGTCGGGGGCAAAGCCGGAGAGCGCGCGCGGCGCCCCAGAACTTATCGATCGTTAACAGAATCGTAATTCGCGATATGAATTTGACTCACGTTTTCCACGTGCCCGGGTAAGTTAACTCAAACTTTGACAGGAAGTTACGCCGATCCCAAGACCCGAAATATCTAACTGTCGCGGGGTGTAAGCCCTCCTCACCCCTCCGCCGCGGTGTAACTGAAACGGACGTTAGCCGCCGACATAACCTTAGAACAATGCTGCGTTGAAACTGCCATGTAATTTGCAACTTGCGTCTAATACACGTTTTGACTATTTTGCCGGTTCTACGTTGACCCCGTCACCGCCACGTCGACCCGATCTCAAACGCTGTTGCGACCACGGGACCGTGGCGCGACCCCCATAACCCATACTGTAAGGTGAGACGAATTTTCTCCATTAAAAATTTAAATGGGAAGATCATAAACAGTGCTTTTATTGATCAAAGAATTTTATACAAAGCGGTCAGGAATAGATTATATAGTAGGACGATTATTATTTCTCGATGTTAGTTATTTGTCGAAGGTTATTATTTTTCATCCCCTAAATTGTGACACCTGGTCAAAAAATAATTTTTCTAACACTTGGAGACAGTTGTAAAAATTTAAACAATGCTTCTATAGATCAAACAATATTATACAAAGCGATTAGGAACAATCTGTATAGTAGAACAATTATTATTTGTCGACGTTTATTATTTTTCACCCCCTAAATTATGACACGTAGTAAGAAAATTATTTCTATAACACTTGGAAGCAGTTAGTTGAAGCATTAAAATTTAAAGATTCCAATAAATTTATTTATCCAGAATTTTAACAAAGATTCAGCCTAATTGTCAACTCATTAAACAAGTTATCTTGCACCACCTTATTTAATTCTGTATTATTATACTATATTTAATAATGAATCGAAGACGATAAATCGAAACACGATTATATTCGAAAACGAAACAATATAATTAAATTGTATTCTATTATAAATTTATTTAGTATGGTTAGAAAAATTCGAAGAAAAATTTCGTTCAATAGAACGTGTTCAGTTTGGAACGGGTTCAAGATGCAAATGCATTTTTGCACTGTCGGAACGTGCATATGTAGAGCGTACGCACTCTGCTCGACCGCGGATTCGTATGCATTTATGCCATAAAGGAATGCATAGAAAACCGTAATGAAATCTGATAAGGAAATCTTATATCTGATACGAAATCTTACGACTCGACGAGAATCAAGCTTTAAAGAAGGGAAACCACTGCTAATTAGTTCTAGTTCCGCAAATAAATATTTGAACCCGTTGGACTCGCAGAAATTCCATTCTCCGTTTATTATTTATGCTGGAACTTCTACGATTATGGATCTTGCCTATGACCGACGCCTTTAAAATCAAAGTACATCAAAGTAAATAAAAGTAGAGGCTTGGAAATAAATTAAGTGGACATCGAGTCTCGGAAATAAATTAAGTAGACATCGAGTATTTGTAAATTGGTTTAAATTTAATCTGTAGATTGATTAATATACAGAGTGTTTTAAGAATATTTTCTTCCACAACACGTGTCTTTCATTTATAACAAAGTAAATAATTTTTATATGTAATTTCAGTGTTTCATTTTTGTTTAGTATATCAAAAGGGTAGTTTAATGAAAATAGTTTCTAAGGTGACCATTGTTTTCCCACAAAATTTCAATTTAAGTTCCTACTGTTCCAAAGAGGGGCCACAATACAACGACGTTTCATAATAGGTACCTGAAATAATTACTCAATAATTCATCGCGTTTTCAAAAAATATTAGTCTAAAGAAATACGAGTTTAAATTGCTTCTACGCGCTTTTAAGTTACTTATATATATTCTTCAATTGCTTCTACATGTTTTAAAATTTTTCTACATGCTCTTAAATTTTTATACACGTTTTTAAATGTTTATACACGTTTTGAAATTTTTATACACGCTTTTAAATTTCTTTGCACGTTTTTAAATTGCTTCTACACGTTTTTAAATTTTTTGACACGTTTTTAAATTGCCTCCAAACGCTTTCAAAATCGTCGACGATCATCCACCCTTCGAGAGGCGTTCCAAGATGGGTACATCTCCCTGAACAGCGCCTTGAATTTCGGGTTTTATCCAGGCGGCTTTTGAAACACTGCGCGCATCGGATCGAAACGCGACAGCGCCCAGAACCACCACCGGAAGATGTCCCACGCTAAAGGCTAGCTTCCCTGGCCGGAGCAGCAGCGGCAGCAGCAGCAGCATCGTTTAAGATTCACCATTCAGAAGGCAGTCCGTAAATACGGCGCAAGACCGGGGCCGTCCAAATGGCACAACCTTAAGGTCCCGCGGTACGTTTCTCGGGCGGACTGGCTGTTATTTTTCAGCTGAGTCTGAGACGCTGCTCTCTCGTTCTCTCTACGC
>NW_027586559.1:0-1433 GCF_028453695.1 Augochlora pura
TCATAGACCCTTTTCTAGCCGATTTCGTACATCTTACAATTAATGAATACACAGACACACACACGCGGATTTATGCCGTCTCCCTCGCGTACGTGCACTTACACGCTCTCGCACACACGCGCAGAGAGAGGGGGAGAGTGGGGGGGGGGGGGAGATTAATAAATAACTGGAGTGGTTGGGAGAAAGAGAGCCCCCCCCCCCCCCCCTTTGGAAGACAAATTAAACCGTTCGAATCCGTAAGCGGAACCAATTATGCGCGATGGAAACGTCGCGATGACTCGCGTATCGACTCGTACTCTCATCATTTTATGGAACGAAATCGATTAGGATATAGCGATGATGGAATGGTTACGTGAACGGTACACTTTGAACACGATGCTAGAACACCGGATGTAGAGAACAATTCGCCTCATAATTTTATTTGTTGTCGTTCAGTTTGGTTCGTCACAACAAACTCTTGTTCTTTTCGTCTTGAACCGTACACACGTAAAGAGCTTTTCTCTGACGATTCATGCATGACTTTTCGCTTACGGATAACGATGGAAAGAACTACATAGTAGGTGGAACAAACGAACGACAGACAATTTATTTGCAATTATAAATTTGTTTACTGTTCAGCGGATTAGTTTCAAATCGTTTTCATTTTTAAATTTCATGTTTAATTTCAGAATTGGTTTCAGTTTTATAATGACGCTTTAAACTCGAATTGTTAGTAATTAACGAGGTCTTGTTTCTTTATGCACAGTACAAGGAATATCACTGAACGCGGTTCACGTGGCATAATTTCGAGGCATTTTGTAAATTGGTATCTTTACATCCTGTACACACACACACACATACACGACACACAAAACTTGGCATGTATTACTATATGGAAGAAGATAAGATTCATCGAATTCAACGTGCAAATCGGTACGCTCGTGTTGTTTGAATTACTGTTAATCCGGTATGCTTTAATTGTCTATTCGATTGTTGTTGTTCATTCTTGTTATTCTCATTATTACGATCATCCCAAGCGATCAATGTAATTATTGCCACTGCAGTTGCGTTTCTGTTTATTGCGGATTGTTATTATGATTATTACTATCAGTACGACGATAGCGATTACCATTGTAATTGAATAAAACGTGCATTACGAAACATCTAAATTTCTTTTTCTAATGCAAATACCCGTGTCCCCACGTGAACCTTCGGAACATTAGCAATTTTCAAAGTAGAGAAACCTGTATGAAGCCCCGAACAACAATGTCCGTATAACACCACCTTACAGCCATTAGCTCCATGTAATTATCGATTTAGCGAATAATTTTAGCGAAGCGACCATAGTTATTCCTGAAGTAAAATTATTCATCACCACCACCACTACCCAGAAGTGTTCCTGTAACTGGAGAATTGAAAAGGAGTCATAATGAAAAATAGAATTCAGTATGACA
>NW_027586560.1:0-1433 GCF_028453695.1 Augochlora pura
TAGTTGCTTCAGTGGTTCGACGAAATTGTTAAATAAAACCGCAACATAATTCTCGTCCAGCATCTCGGCGTTGCACAAGCGACAGACGGTGCGTATCACTTGGAGGACCACCTCTGACGAGGATAGTCGTCCTTGGCAGCGGTGGACACGCGGGTCCGGTGATTTACACCCGAGCTGGCCGAATAACGGGGGTCGTATCATGCTCAAATATCGGAAACGTTAGCGGACCTGGGTTTAGGTGCCAGGGTCGCGGATAACACAAAGCGGCGTGTGCTAGCCGTGGGGGGTTGCTGTTCCTAGTAATCAGATGCGCGCGCGTGTGTTAGAACTCTCTAAATGCTGCGTCACGGCCCGCGAATAATATCCTCCGAACGTCCTGAGACTGCTGTGCACGCACGCGTCGACGAGCACGCGCGGCAAAATGCTGGTCGAGATGCGGTCGGATCGGGGTTTGAACTGCGTTAGGAACCGCGACGGTATCATTGTTACCGGGACTAGACGCTAATGCATCAACGATGCTTGCGAAAACCGCGTATTATCATCTTACTTATTCGCTTGAAATGAAGCCTTTCAGCTTCGCATAATTTCCGATTTATGCGACTCTGTTACCGTAATAACTTCGTTACTAAATTACCCGCATTAGGAAAATAATAACGAACACGAAATATATATGAAGAAGGTTTCCAATAAGTACAATTTTATTCAACTAATATATCGAGTTAAATTTTATTTGATTCGTTTTACTCAATTTTCAATGTGTCGGATATATTCTTCGAATAAAACTAATATTACGAATAAAATTCCGGTGACGTTTACAAATAATTATTCTACCAGCATTGTCGAATTTAGTATGTTGTTGCAGTATTTAATTCGAATTACTATGCTATTTAATTTTAATAGTGCATGCTCTTTAGTATTAGGCATCTAAAAGTTAAGAAAATGAAAAAGTAGAATTGAAATTAAGAAATGAATAAAATTAAGAAATATTGAATTTTATGAAGTCTCCAAGATTAGGTGTTCAAGAATTAAAAAGAATGTTCTTCAAATATGTTCAATTCTGCTTCGAAATCATTCTGCGTAAAGTCTGTACTTCGACTCACAGTCATCCGCCAGTCATCGTCTTAAAAACTGACCGATCGTCTCGCTAATCGCGACTACTATTCTTTCATCATTCTCGCGTGCGCGTCCCACGAGTTTCGAGATAGGCCGGGATTTTTAGGTCTCGCGCTCGATGGTGGTGGCCCGGCAGATTTATGGACAGGTTGGTCGACCGCGCTGGTGCATCGCGTTCAAATATCGGAAACCGGTTCATTGCACGCAGTCGGATATGCCCGTTGACGTCTCGAGGCCGCCGCCTACCCCGGGGTCCCCCACCCGCGCCCGACATTATTTACGGTATAATTATTTAGGAAGAACGCGAGCGGTCGCGCGCG
>NW_027586561.1:0-1432 GCF_028453695.1 Augochlora pura
GAATACCTTGACCTCGGACACATGTCCGAAGCACATATATCACATCCTGGATACTATCTTCCACATCATGGAGTTTTCAAAATGTCGAGTATCATAACAAAATTGCGCGTAGTTTTCGACGGGTCGGCAATCACAAGTTCAGGCGTTTCACTCAATGATACCTTACACACTGGACCCAAAATACAAGACGATTTATTATACATATTGCTCCGATTCCGCATCCACCAATATGTCATTACTGGCGATATCGAGAAAATGTATAGGCAATTCCTAGTGCGTCCAGAAGATAGACAGTACCAGAGAATCCTCTGGCGCGACATCAACAACATACTAAAGCTTATGAGTTGAATACAGTCACATTCGGCTTATCAGCCGCCCCGTATTTAGCTATCAGATGCCTGAAACAATTGGCACAAGACGAAGGTCATCGCTTTCCTTTCGCTGCGAAGATTTTACAGCGGGATTTCTATGTGGATGATGCACTCACCGGCGCATCTACTATACAAGAGGCCCTCGCGCTAAGAAATGAGTTAACACAACTCCTCCGTTTCCAATTTCCCTTCCAATAGTCATGAGTTGTTAAACGGGTTATCCGATCAAAACATAAACCAAAAACTTCACTTGGGCGAATCTTCAACGATTAAAACACTCGGGATCGTCTGGGACTCAGTCAAGGACACTATTACTTACACAGTGAAGCCTCTTACACGTGGATCTCGAATCACTAAACGATTAATTAATTCGGAAATAGCAAAAATCTATGACCCCTTGGGACTCCTAGGTCCAATTATCATTACAGCAAAAATCCTCCTCCAAAAACTATGGACTTTGAAGGTTGATTGGGATGAATCTTTACCCATGAGTTTACATACAGAATGGACGGAATACTACACGCAACTACCATTACTCAACAATGCGACATTTCATCGAAAAACCGTAATAACTGCCGCTTCAGACATCGAGTTACATGGATTCTGCGACGCCAGTGAGAAGGCCTACGGAGCTTGCGTATATCTTCGATCTATAAATGCAGAAGGTGAAACGCAGGTAGAACTCCTAGCAGCCAAATCGAAGGTTGCGCCGTTAAAAAGCCAATCCATTCCACGACTCGAATTGTGTGGAGCGTTCTTACTGTCGTCATTGATCAACATTATACACAAACCCTTACACATACACATCGATCGTACGATTCTATGGACTGACTCGACAATAGTTTTGCATTGGCTTAATTCTTCACCTCATACACTAAAAACATTCGTCGCCAACCGAGTATCCGAGATCCAGTCCAGAACAAAGATCGAACAATGGCGTCACGTTAGCTCATCTGATAATCCAGCAGATCTCATCTCTCGAGGACAATCAATAGAAGAATTCCTTCGACCATCCATTTGGCGCAATGGCCCTAATTGGCTTCACCAAGCTGAATCATACT
>NW_027586562.1:0-1432 GCF_028453695.1 Augochlora pura
CCAACCGAGTCGAAGTGCGTGGCGACGCACTGAGACTCGACAGTTTATATCCAGAACTCCGTAGAATCACTCAAGTTTTCCGTCAATATTCAATCAGTAGTCTAACTATATTGTAACACAGTGCGATAAAGATAATCGTGGTGACCTCCGCGCAACTGAACATCAATTAGCGAATAAATAGTATTGTTAACCATTAACGTCTATTCATTCCTACACCATTTCAATCATCTCCACCGCCATTAATTTGTCGTTGGAGGCGCAGCATCATTGGAACAACAAGGAGCTGTGCACCGTACGAAAAAGATCGTTCGGTCCATAACAATTATTATCTTAAGTTTACGTTAAGATGAATCTCTACTTGCATTTATTTAATATTTAGTTCTCTAGTTATTCAATTAACAGTTGTCAGAGCCTTAAAGATTTCAATTTTGTATGAAATATTTTAATATTTTTCAATTAAGAATTGTTAGAGCCTTAAAGATTTTGTGGCGACCCGTGCACGTGCACGTCGTCAGGTCGCCGCCAATTGTTCCAAAGTCCTTTTTGTTTCTGGACAGTCGATGACGAGCGTTCGGGCGACACAGACACGCGACGCTTTCCACGACGACCACGTGGCAGCCAAATAAATTTATTAAACACGAATCCGAGTGTTAATTCTCCCGCGTACCTACACTTTATTCATCAAAGTCTAAAAACGGAAGCAAAGAAAAATTACCTGGTCCTATTTGAAAAAAATATTACCAAGAGCAAATAAGTGCTAATGAACGTAGTTGATGAATATTATTATTATTTATTATCTTATATTTCGGCGTATTTGACCTCGCGAGCGGGTTCCATCAGATAGGGATGCACTCCGACGACGCATAAAAGACCGCGTTTTCGACCCCATATGACCACTATAACTTCAAGCGAATGCCCTTCGGTCTCAGGAACGCGCCCGCGACTTTCCAGCGTCTTATGGACAGTATTTTATCGGGCCTCCAAGGTACAGAACTATTTGTCTATCTAGATGATACCGTCATATACGCCCGCAGCCTATTCGAACACAACGCGAAGTTCCAAAAATTAGCTCAACACCTACGAGAGGCGAACCTGAAACTACAACCATCGAAGTGTTCATTTCTGCACCGAGAGGTAGCATACCTCGGTCACGTCATAGGCGAGAATGGTGTCAAACCTTGCTGTTAAGGTGCGCGCGGTGCCGTCCGAAATTGACTCGGCTTCGCGGTTGTAAGGCGCGAAGTTTTCTTGTATAGAATATACGGCACTCGACGCGGCACGGTAGTTTGACGATTTAACGAGGAACTACCTAGATAGATTTAAGTTATTGTTCGTGTGTTCCCGGAGTCTCCTTGTGAGATTTTCGTTCGTATGTTAGCGGTGCGCCGAAGTATTGAGACCGATGTGTCTCCTTGAAGGTTTTGAAGAAGAG
>NW_027586563.1:0-1432 GCF_028453695.1 Augochlora pura
GTCAGCGTCGCGTCGCTCGATACGCGCGGCCGAATCGCGGTTTTTTTCAACGCGCGATTTTTTGAACGAACTCTTTTCAACCCTTTGTAATCGGAGCCGTTCGAATTCGAAGTCTGAAATGAAATTTCTAGCTCATGGTATTTTTATTCTGTGTGTTCCAAAGTGCACTTTTATGCACTTTGTTGCATACGACATTCATTTTCGTACCAAAAGTTTTGCTATTCAACGGTCTTTTAACCCTTTGCAGTACGAATTTTATTTCAATTTCGTTACCGGCAGCTCCCAACGCTTTCAAGTATTTTCTTTGATATTTATTTGAACTAAAAAATAAGGCAATTTAAATAAATAAAGGATGAAACAAATTAAACACCGGTTTTATTTACGCTATTGTCATATTTTGAAATTTTCAAGGGTATATCTTTTGATACAATTTTCGGGATGCAATCCTGGGTTTCTTTCGCAAGTTTCACAAAAATATATTTATTTCAACATGAAATGATGTCGAGTGGGACTCGACAATGGAGCTCCTGAGATAAAAGCTAATGTCGAATCACATCTCGACATAGGAGTGCAAAGGGTTAAACCTATACTTTGTTATAAAAATTATTTTCGGACTCGATAGAACAATTTTAGTACTGCCACAGAGGCGCCATTAAAGTTGTTCCTAAAATTCTTCTAAAATTATTTTTACAGATATCGCCAAAGCTCAATTTTAAAAAGTTGTTGAAAATGTAACTGTTCTATGAATTATGAGACTCGATTTCATATGCATAAAATGCACTTTGTTATACGGTACGAAAATGCTACCAGAAAAATTAGAAAAATGATTTTATATTTGAAAAATGTTTTATAATTATTTAATAATTAATTATAATATTATAAAAAGCAAATATAATATTATAATTAATTATACCTGTGTCTGATTGCTATTTGAGACTGAAAGTAGAGCATAAAGAGTTATCGTTACAGTCGAAAACTCTCTGAAAACGATCTAGGTATCGTCGCCGTCCATAATCCGTCGACAGCGGCCGGTTAATCGCCGTTACGACGGAATAATTTACAGCGGCGAAACCTCCCGGGCCCGGTCGGTCTTCTCCGACGGCGTCCGACGGGACCCAGGCTCCGACGTTCAAAAGAAATTTATCAGCCGGCCGAATCTACGTCTTCCTCGCGCAAGGAGCCGAATTTATTACTCCCTAACAGCCTCTATCGGACCGCACGGAATTCCCCGGTGAAACAATCGAACTGCCGGAATTACTCGACGTTAATGGACCGCCGGCCTCCTGATCTCTTTCTCTCCCTCTCTTTCTATCTGCCTCTCTTTCTCTCACTATCTTTCTCTCTTCCTCACTGTTTTTCTTTCCCTCATTGAATTTCTCTGTCTTTCTCTTTCTCTTTAATTTTGTCTCTGTCTGCCTTTCTCTCTCTCTCT
>NW_027586564.1:0-1432 GCF_028453695.1 Augochlora pura
GCCCTCAAAAATTGCCTCCGGGTCACAAGGAGACTCCCGGGTTGGTCCATCCGCAGCAAGGAAAAAGTACCTCTCCTTGGATGTTCTACCTCCACCTTTGTTTGGGACGGTGGAACAGGTTGTGACGTACGTCGCCTCGCCAACTAACAGCCCCCGTTCCTTAAGATCTTCAATTCCTGGTAACCTCTTAACCCTTTTAGTGCCGGACGACGATATATCGTCGGTTGCTACACTTGTCAGAAGTGCCAACGACGATATATCGTCGTGCGTGTAATAACGTCTTATTCTTCGCATTGCGAGACAACTTTATCTGTTAATAAATTTATAAATGATCTAATTTGATTGTAAATAATCAAATTTCGTTGACAAAGAATTTGTAAACCGATTTGGGTCTGACATTTTACACATTCTATACCGAAGTGTGCTGGGACCCTGTTTACGCAGGAGCGATAAGATGGACAGATGGACTAAAAATGAAATGTTACATATTTGCAATAGCTAGATAACCAAATAGCAATATTTGTGATAGTAAACTTTTGTTTCAGCAATGTTGTAGTACCTATACCAATTACTTGTCTTGCAGCAGATAAAATCCGTTTATCGCCCGCACTATGCAATCGATCTCTTCTTTTATTTTTGTTATGTAATATTGTTTATTATGTTACATAATAGCAAAATATATTTAGATGTTACATAAATGCAAAATATATTTAGATGTTACATAAATGCAAAATATATACTTCATAATAATTGGTCTATATAGAATTATGATGAAAAGATGGCTTCTTGTATGCGCAAATACGTTTTGAAAGAGAGAACTCAACGTTTACTTTTTCTTATGGAGACTTTTACCTTTGTTATTTATATAATTTTAAACGAGTAAAGAAAAACTAGTGTCATTGTTTTGTTCTCTGTTTCAACCCTTAGTATACTGCTTTTTGAATCATGTAAATATTGTTTCCCGTTTGGTGATTATTTTCCCAAATTTGATGATTATTTTCCCAAAACCCTAGTAAAACTGTGAAATTCGGCCGGTTATTCTCGCATAGGCGCCTCTTTTTCGTCCGGCACTAAAAGGGTTAAGAGACCGGTGGAACGCGGCGCAAGCCGGAGCAGGCCGGGAGCACATTTCACGACAAATAAGCCGGTGTTCGTCGCGTAACTGTCCGATTATCACAATTCCATTTTCCGGCGATCGAACGCCTGAAATTTTTCCCCCGCAGACATTGTTGGGGGACGTGAAAGCACGCGTAAGGGTCCCGAGGAACGAACGGCGCGCCGCCGACGAATCCAAGAACTTTGCTCTATGGCAAATCGACTTGTCGCGAAATCCTATTGCTGCCTCCTGCATGTTTCCAGCGTTCTCCTCGTCCCCCCACCCCTTCCCCCTGAAACCCGATAAAATCTCGTTCGACGCCGTGCTCAAATTTTC
>NW_027586565.1:0-1432 GCF_028453695.1 Augochlora pura
TCGTTTTGAAATTTGATTTCTATTACTGTAGATTCAAGGCAAGTACTTTCTTTGATACTATTTAACTGGATAGTTTTGAATTTGATATCTTTGCGGATTAATATTCCCGTGCCTCCTGCTTGTTTAGCGTTTATTCTATCGCGTCTGACAAAGTTGTAGTCCTTGAAGTTCATTTTATGAATTGGATTTAATTTCGTCTCGGACAGTAGAACTATATCCGGTTTGTGTTTGTTTAAGCAATCCAGGAGAGTGGCTCTTCGTTCATTGGTTATGATGGAATTTACGTTTATTTGAATTATATGTAATTCGTTTAAGATTAATTTATTGGCTATATTTACGCGGTTGGGAGGAGCCATTGAGTTAAAGATCTATTTCAAGGGCGTTAGCGATAATGTTGATTTTGTTCGCGTTGCATATGATGCTTTCTTTTAATGCGGATATTTGAGCACTTATGGCGATCGTAATTGTGTTTTTGATTTCTTCCAGTAAGGTGGGGTTGCGTGACTCTATTGTAGGCGTTTGTTTGGCCACCATTTGATACGTTTGCTGCGGTTGTGAGTTTGACGCGGCTTTGTTTGAAGCTATCGAGCTGTATGAAATATGGCTCTTTACGGTATTATTATAGGATTTTATTTTCTTCTCGGCGTCTAATTTTAATTGCAATTTCTGTTCTTCTATTTTTTGTTTTATTTCTTTTAATTTCGGGCACCCTCTGTACGAGGCAGGGTGTCCGAATTGTTTACAATTGGCGCAATACGGTTTGGACTCCTCTTTATCTGCGGATAAGTCTGTTTTCGATCGCGGGCATTCTCCTGGGTTATGTGGCGTATTGCACTTTACGCACCTATAATTTAGATTGCAATTTAATGCTACGTGACCGATACGTTGGCATCTTTTACATTGAATACGATCTTTTTTGATTAGTTTTTCCCAGGTTATAATTGAATGTAACACTGTTTTTATATTTTTTAGATTATTTATCGTACTGTTTTGCGATATCTGTACCACGTATATCGGTAGATTTCTGCCTTCTTTTAGTGAGCGCTGGGTGTTGAATTTTTTTACCGTTACAAATTCTATGTTTTCGATTTTTTTATTTTTGAGGTCTTCAAGGACTACCTCTGAGTCAAAGTCTCCTTCTAGATTTTTTAGTAGAACTGTTATTAGTTTTTCCTGTTTAGGGGTGTATGTAAAATATTCTACGTTGTTAGTTTTAAGGGTATTGCACGCTATTTTAAATGATTCGGGGCTTGATGTATGAACAATGTGTTTCGCGTCGTTGATTTTTTTAATACTAAAATTTTGTTCTACTTTTTTCATTAAGTCTAGCGTTGCTTTCACTGTGTAATTATATATTACTATTGGCGGTGGTTTTAACGTTTTTCTAGATTGGTCAGATACAGTTACCTGATTTTCGAATCGAGCCTTCTTT
>NW_027586566.1:0-1432 GCF_028453695.1 Augochlora pura
ATAAGACGAAAGACCCAAGAAACTTTGTACGTCTCTCACGTTTCTTGCTATCGGAAAATTTTTTACATCGCTTATACCGTGGTCAGTAGGACGGATGCCTTCACTATTTACAGTGTACCCTAAGTATTCTAATTCTGTCTCTAAAAACCTACACTTATCTAAACGCAACTCTAACCTATTTAAGACGCACAACGTGAAAACCTGTTCCAGCACCTCGAAATGATGCTCTATGGTTTTTGTCGCAATAAGAAAATCGTCCATATAAACCGACACGTCTCCAGCCTCGATCAATTTCCGATATATCTCCGTTACAGATCTCTGAAATTTTAAGGGACCCCCTCTTAACCCAAACGGCATTTTTAGACATTCATATTGACCCAATGGAGTTACAAAAGAAGTATATTTAACGGAATCCTGGTGCATTTTTATATGGAAAAATCCATCTTTAAGGTCTAACGATGTGAAATACTTCTTCCCTTCTAAAAGATCTAACTGATCCACGATCAGGGATAATGGAAAATTATCGCGACTGGTGACCTTATTTAAAGTTCGGAAATCAATGCACATCCTATAGTCTCCGCTTCTTTTCTTTGTCAACACAATTAAGGACGCGTACTCGGACGTGCTTTCTCTGATTGCGCTTTTGCTTAACAGGTCATCCAAAATTTCCCGTAACTTCTCTTTTTCCGTGAACGCGAGTCTGCGCGGCGAACAATTGAAGGGTTTCGCGCCCGTCAACACCAGCCTCATGGTATTTTCCGTTTGTGGAACGTCGGGCCTTATCGGTTCTAAATATTTCCTTTCGAACAACGCCCGCGCCCGATCCTGAATTTTTTTCGTCAACGCCTGATTGACCTGCATCTGCGAAACCGGCCCCTCGCGTTCAGAAACAGCTTCGATATTCATAACCTCGCGAATCTCATCGTTAACCGCAAACATAATCTTCGCGAGCCTCATAAAATCCCGTCCCAACACCAGCGGGTCACGCATGGTCCCGTCAGGCACTACTTTTAACTCGACAGTACACGGCGTATGCGATAATATTAGCGTCACCTTCACGAGTCCTAATATGCGTAACCTGCTGTCGTTAATTCCGGCGAACCGGCCGCTATCACACGTTTCCACGATTTTTTTGGTCCTCTGGGTTTTGTTCCACTTCCAATATTGCGTTTGCAGATAGGGTTCTGTTCTCAGGTCTTTTTTCCTCTTCTTTATACCAGCATTGCTCCTCAGGGTGGTAGCAATTATTTTTGCCTTTTTCTTTACAAATTTTACATGGTTTGTTTTCATATTTTTTTGTTTCTGGTGTGGTGTTTCCTTTTTCATATTTATTTTTATAGGTCACTTTTTTGTTTGCTACTTTTTCATATCTTCTTATTTCTTTGAATAAATCTTCTGGATTTTTTAAATTTTTTTTTTTTTTTTTTTTTTT
>NW_027586567.1:0-1432 GCF_028453695.1 Augochlora pura
GAAATTATATACGCATCAACTTATTTATCTTTAATATTTTATATCTTACAATATTTTTTAGGTAACTTCCAAGAAAACACATTGTTAGTAGATCGGCTAAACCGTGACTCTAACGGATTGTCGGTACCGAGGGATAGGAGAGCGTGAAAAGGTCTTGAACAAAATCTACTCTAGTTGGTGAAAAAAGCAACCCAGTGATTTATTCCGACACTTCTACAGGGCGTTCTCCTGTGTATGGTGTCTCTTCGCTCGCTTTGTCGGGCGCGGTCGGCTGGGACCAGGCGCGGCACGATGCGGGGGTTGCGTCCGGGTTCTGAAAAAATAAGAAATAATGGCCGGAGCCACCAACAGAATTAATAAAGCTGTCAATCAGCTATTTGTTTTCCCAACTCAGCTGGGCAACAGCAAAACGCGTGCTCCAGCGAGAAGGGGGCCACTCAGTCGTGAATCCGTCCTGAGTGAGCCAAATTTTGGTCGCACCGATGCTTCCTTGGAAAGCCAAGGAATGCATCCAGTGACGAGCGCGTGGGATCGTACGTGAGTTTCCGACACCACGGTCTCACCTTCTATAGCCCAGGACGGCCGATGTCCCGTCGGTCATGTCCGACTATCAACAAACGGCCGCTCTACGCAGATTCGGAATCGTCCAGCGAATCTGCGGGCAGTCCTGGCTAGAGAGATACATTTCTGCTCGGCACTCGTCCACTGGAGATCGTAAATCTTCAGCAGATCTGTTCCACGAGCGACACGACGTTAAGAATCTCCAATCGAAACTCTCACTCCTATTCCGAGATGCACGGGTCTCGAGGAGCAACGGGGAGAGGGGGGCCACAGGGATCTGCAGCATCCAGACCTACCCCAAACGATCCCGTTGAGCGAAGTTTAGTACCCGCCGGAGCTCGACCGCTAGACAAGTGCAGAGCGTGCACCTCCTGCATCTTGCTAGCGAGGTTGACCCTCGGTGTGAACCGCCCAAGAGAAACCGTTCAGCGAGGCCAATCAATCGTAGGTCCTCGCCGTACGCCGTATACTACAAACAGAAATGCAAGACAGTCGCTCAAATCGAGCTCAACTGTCTAGCGAGTCAGGAAAATATTGTAGCGGCCGTGCCGCTACGAACCTCCCGAGAACGGTTCTTCCGTTTCTCCGCAAGCGAACCGTAAATCATCAAAAGGTATACGTAAATACCTTTATGGTCGGGCTTGCGCGCGGCCAAGAAAAGCACGTGTTGTACTGAACGTCTCGCGGTCCTTGTCGAAAGGACAAGCGGTCCTTTGGGCAAGGACAGAATAAAAGGCGAGCTAACAGCATCGAAGCTCTCAGTTCTTTCTAGTCAACACCCAGTCGCCACAACCGTCAATTCGCGCCGTTCCGTTAGTTGGTACTGTTATGCATTATCCCAAGTATTATAAATATTACTAGAATTTAATCA
>NW_027586568.1:0-1432 GCF_028453695.1 Augochlora pura
TCTAATCTCAATTCCATTTTGTTATTTACTAGCAGAGAAAAAACGTTATTTAAGATTTCCCAGTGGTGTTCTCTGGTTTGCGTCGCTATTAAAATATCGTCCATATACACGACGACATCACCTGATCTAATCAAATCTGAAAAAATTTCGTTTACATACCTTTGAAATCGCGAGGGTGCTGTTTTCAGGCCGAACGGCATCCGTAGGTATTCAAACTGTCCTAACGGCGTTACGAAAGAGGTATATTTTATCGACTCTTCTGCTATTTTTATGTGATGGATGTTGAGAATTAATACTAGACTTTTCATCGTGTTCACGCTATCTGTGTGAGAGCGCGTAAAGTAATGAACCGATTCTTATTTGTTTATTCTGTCCGCGTTCTTCCCGCCGATTCTTTGCTCGCCCCAGTCTGTTGTAAGCTCTACGCGTGTTCACATGTAAAACAATTCTTATAATAAAGTCTATTCGTTGTTAAAGTCAGTGATCCACGTCCTAATAATCCTAACAATGGAACCCGTCTTTTAAATCCAATAAACTAAAATATTTTTTCCCGCATAATATATCTAAGTGGTCCTCAATCAATGGAAGGGGGTAATTGTCGCGTGCAAGAGCCTTATTTAGAACCCGAAAATCAACGCACATACGAAGCTCTCCATTTTTCTTCTTAATTAAAACTATCGGGGACGCGTACTCGGAGTTGCTGGGTCTAATCATACCCTTGGCGAGCAGATCATCTAGAATTGTTGTTAACTGTTCCTTTTCAGCATACGAAATTCGCCGTGGAGAGCTGTGAAAAGGTTTATGATCCTTTAAAATTAACTTTAATTCGGCGTTAATTTGGGGAACTAATGGGCGAGATGGTAACACATATTTTTCTGTAAACATTTTTTCTAATTTCATTTTTTCTACATTATTTTTTTCTATTGAAACTGTAATATTCATTATATCTGAGATTGGCTCTGGGTCACTCCTTTGCGGCTGCGTCAATTTCATCCTGAACAAACTTAGAGTATCTCTACCCAATATAACGGAAGCTGACATTGTAGTTGGCGGCACAACCAATAGCCTTATTTTTTGCCGACAGCCATCAATCGCAACGCTGGCGACTACAGCTCCTATGACCTTCAATGGTGACGCATTAATGCCAACGAATTGATTACTTACATTGTAGCTAGTTTCGCTTATAATGCCGGGGACACAAGATTTTTTTATGACGCTTATTGGGCTACCGGTGTCTAACAAAGTATTCAATCTTACTTCTATGTTGTCCATAACGAAATTTAAATTACGATGACATCCTCCTGCGAGGTGGAATTTTCAACAAAATTGACTCGGGGCTCTCGCTTCTTGGGGCAGGCAGGCAGCAGGTGTCCCGTCTCTCCGCGGCCAAAACAGGAACCTTTTTCCCTCTTCGCTAGACGACACTCACTTG
>NW_027586569.1:0-6205 GCF_028453695.1 Augochlora pura
TCGTGGAGAAGGTCAGTTTCGTTCGAGATTTCGTCCTTATAACTTCATCGTTCTTTAAACAGTATTTGAAATTACTTAATAACTTCTCCGTATTTGAAATTAATCGGCCCTTTTCAGGGCCACACAAAATAACGCTAGAAACTTCGGACATGTGTCAATTGTTGAATAATTCGTGATCAGTGTGGAATAATAGTGCAGTGAAAGTGAAAGTTAGTGTAATCTGTGCCGTCCTACATAAGTGGATTACATACGTGGATTACAACTTTTGGATTACAGCATTTAAAACTGAATTGGTAAGTTTTTCATTAATAATATTTGTGAAATTTTTGAAATTAATAAGAAATTCATGAAATTCTTATTTTTATTCTATCGAATGCGGGTCAGAAGCGATACGCGGCCGTCTCTCCTGTCAGCGAGACGGGCTTCAGCTGGCCCTGCTCGCATGCACAGCAGCACGAAAAATCGTCCGTGCGCAGCCAACTTTATTCGTTAACAACTCGTTAACAAAAGCCGCGGATTGCATTTCGGCAAAGGAAAAGGTTACTTGAAATGACCTCAGGAACCCCCCATTTCCCGGAGTATGTATAATTTTGAAACATCCTGTATAGAGGGATCTTCTTGGTCAGACTCGGCACTACACCCGTGAGAGAGGACGAGGTAAGCCACGGCCGCTCACAGGGTAGTCGGGGAGAAGATGGTCATGAAGGCCGGCCGCCTGATAGTAGTAGTTGTTCCATTTGATCAAAGTTGCTTTCGTTGCTCGCCATAGAAGTTAGCAAGGAAATTGATCAAAGAATAAACCTGTAACACCCTGTAACCTGCTAATCAGAATATATCTCCTTTCGTCCTCAGTAATCCTTATATCCTGTATCGAGAATTCATTCCAATTACCCTTCCACCACCATCTCGCTACAACGTGATTATTTTGTAACGCTATTGCCAGTCGCGGATGCGTCGATCTGGGCTGATCGTTGAAGCGGCAAAGTCAGCCTAAATACTGCTACTACTACTACTACAACTATTATTACTACTGCAGCGAGTACAGTGACCAATTAACAATGCATATACGTAAGACATTGTACTCGTAATATTGAGAATGTTACTTAGAAAAGAAGAGTGTGCGACTCACATTTTTATGTGACGTTGGCTTGAGAAGCGGCAGTAGCAGCAACAGCAAAGGAGGGCAACAGAAAAAAAGCAGCAACAGGGAGTGCAGATATGAGGCAGCATAAAGGAAAAATGACCAGAAGTGACCAGTAGGATGGCCAGACATGACAACTAGGACGACCATGTTACGTAGGGAGATTACTCCCGACGTTTTTTTTGCTCCTTCTCGCAGGTTTACGCTAGCTAACGTCGGCAGGAAGCACGGCCCGCCATCATAATACAAAAATGTTTAGTCACAGCATCATCCGCGGGATGATCTGGTCACGTAAGCCTAGTCCCCACTACCAAATTTCCAGTTCAGCCGCATATAAAAGGGCTAAGATTTTTCTTCTCATCGGGCAGTTTCAAGTCAAATCACGACGACGAGACATACATATACGTATACGAGATTAGTACGTATACGAGGTAGTTAGCTCCCGCCGACTTGGTGCGAAAACAAGGAAGCGTGTCTTATGATTGTCGCGAAACTTATACTACACTTATACACTTGTAATAGACTGAATTTGTTACATTATATTAATATTACTTGCAATTCAGTGCACAAATTATTTCATTCCAGGTGTATCGATCAATATTTCTTTTAAAGTTATGAGGCCAAATTAGAAGCAAACCAAAAACCCATTACCCAATCTGTGGCGACCCGGTGATGAAACAGGCATCGGCTAGTCCATGAAACTAACGACTTATTTTCAAACTTATATAGGACACTTTGTTATATTTATACATATATATGTTGGGGGTTTTGTGTTGAGTGACTGGGAGAGTAGACGTGTGTTATGTAGACGGTTGGAATACCAAGAGTAGAAGGTGAACGCAGATAAGAGAAAGAGATATGTGTGGGTGGTGAAGAAACTACAAAGGAGATAGTGTAATCTGAAAAAATAAATAAGGTGGGGAAGAAGAGATTAGGAGGAATTAGTGGAAATAGAGTGTTTATCCGCGCACACACGATTCTTTCGAAAATACGCGGTTCCCGGCGATTCTTTCAAATGACAGGGATGATAAAATCGATTGATGTAAATGTAACAAACACTATTTATTTTACTAACACTTGAGGTGGGTAGCGGGAATTAATAATTATTCTTTTTTCCACACTCGATTTATTAACGCTAAGTTATCTTTATCGCGGAGCGTACATGTGAGACTTCTGTACTCGGAGAGTGTCACGGGGATTTCTCCGTACGTTTAATTATAAACACAATTAACACGAAGTTGGATCGAAAACCGGGCAGAGTAACGACACGGTTGGCTTGAGGTAAAAAGGCAGACTGGCTTTATTTTGTACAGCGGTTCTTTTATAATGGTCTTCTCGGTAAGTGATGAGTCGGTTGGGTATTGTAATTCGTAGAATGAATCTATCGGGTGTGTCATGGTTCAAAGGACTTGGGAGGGATGACTAGGAAAGGTACATTGCGCGGGTTTGTTGTTGGTGAGGTGGCGAGTGCGTCACAGTTCAAAGGACTAGGAAAGGATGACTAGGAAAGGTAAATTGTGCGGGTTTGTTGTTGGTGAGGTGGCGAGATGCGTCACAAGAGCGATGCCAAGCAAGAGAAGGAAACGCCTCGGCGACGAACAGAACAAGATCCCTCGCCGATCGTCACCTCTCGACCGCGTCCAACACGATCGTACCGCCGGCAACTGTCAACGAACGGTCGCTACACAGTTAATAACAAAAAATAGACTTTATAAATGCGGTTAATTCTGCGAATATTATAAGCTGACTGCGATACCTCGAATAACTAACAGATGAGAGTAATGGATAGGATAATGAATCTCGTGTAGAGTGTAATTTTGTTCTGATCGTTCGTCGAACTGATAATCTGTGAGGTAACCTTGGAGTGGGTGTGTATTAAAACATGGAAAAAGCGGATTCGTAGATTGCAATATTTCGGAAGAAGTAAGGGAAACGATGGTCTTAAATTGATTGGTTAGAAAAAAAGCGTATAGTGAAGGAAAGTGACCGCCCCGAACTCATCGTCACCCGCAGGTAGTGCTCGTACCCGCGGGTGAGGCCCGCCAAGGATCCGCGTGTCCCAATGATAGACCGTGGCCAACAATGAATCGTAAAAGGGCTTTGTGTGTTAGACAAAACACACTATTGCGGGTCTTGACAAAACATTGAAAGTTGATGACCAGATGTGGGGTATATTGAAGGATATAATGAACAATAGGTTAAGCACCGGCCTTTAAGAGACATTACCGGCCAGGGATGCGTGGAGACTATTTGAAGATTATGCTATGCGCGTGTTTTTATGAAGGTAGTTATTGCTATAAAGAATAATTTCGTCCTGCAACGGAACAGGGTGTTTAGAATGGTAATGACGGCTGTAAACATAGAGAAAGAAAAGGATTGGACAGGTAAAGAGGAAAAAATGAAGGGAGCTAGAAGGGAAGCTATGTTCGAAGAGGTGGACAACGAGTTGAGCGACACATATTCCACCGTGGAGGAAGTAGAAGAATTATAGGAGGGAAAGTCGATCCAATCGAGGGAACCGGCTACGCCACGGACAGTAAAAAACAGGAAAGGTCGACCGCTGGGCTCGAGGAATATAACGAAGAAAAAGGAGGGAAACACGACCGGCATTAAGGAGCGGTTTGCGTGGAAAGGGAGGGCGCTAAGCGTAGGCATCGGCGGGGCAGAATGAGGGAAAGTCAATAAAGAGACCGGAAAAGGTGAAAAGAACGATCTAAAGGAACTAATTTTGGAATTAGGGAGAAATTAGCAACAAGTATGGCGGAGATGAAAAGGTGCATATCCACTCACATTCCGTCATATCCTCTTCTATCTACCTTATATCCTTGAATATCATGTTGTATCTCACTCATATAAAATTATATTCCCCCATATCCTCTTCTGTCTCTCTTATATCCTTGGGTGTTATGTTGTATATCACTTATGTCCACTTATATTCCCTCACGTCCTCTTCTGTCCTCTTATACCCTTGGATATTATGTTGTATCTCACTTATATCCACTTATACTCCCTCATATTCTCTTCTGCCTCCCTTAAATCCTTGGATATTGTGCAGTATCTCAATTATATCCACTTATAATCCCTCATATTCCCGTCTGTCCTCTTATACCCTTGGATATTATGTTATATCTCTCTTATATCCACGTATACTCTCGCATATCCTCGCCTGTCTCTCTTATATCCCTGGATATTATGATGTCTCTCACTTATATCCACTTATATTCCATCTTACCCTCTCCTGTCTCCCTTATATCCTTGGATATCATGTTGTATCTCACTAATATCAAACCTATATTCCCTCATATCGTCTTCTGTCCTTTTATATCCTTGGATATTATGTTGTATCTCTCTTATATCCACGTATACTCTCGCATATCCTCGTCTGTCTCTCTTATATCCCTGGATATTATGATGTCTCTCACTTATATCCACTTATATTCCCTCTTATCCTGGTCTACCTTTCTTATATCATTAGTTATTATGTCGTATATCAATTACATCCACCTAAATTCCATCGTATCCTCTCCTGTCCACTTATATAGTTGGATATGATGTTGTATCTCACTTATATTCCCTCGTTTCCTTTGCTGTCCTCTTAACTCCTTGGATATCTTGTTGTATCTCCCTTATATCCAATTACACTTCCTCATATCATCTTCTGTCTCTCTTATAGCTCTGGATATTCTGTTGTATCTCACTTATATCCTCTTATATTCCCTCTTATCCTGTTCTATCTTTCTTATATCCTTGGATATCTTGTAATATCTTTCTTATATCCTTGGATATCTTGTAATATCTTACTTATATCCAATTATACTCCCTCATATCAGCTTCTGTCTCTCTTCGATCTTTGGATATCATGTTGTATCTCACTCATATCCACTTACATCCCCTCATATCCTGTTCTACCTTTCTTATATCCGTGGATATCGTGTTATATCTCACTTGTATCCTCTTATATCCCCTCTTATCCTGTTCTATCTTTCTTATATCCTCGGATTTTATGTGGTATGTCACTTATATCAACTTACATCCCCTCTTATCCTGTTCTAGCTTTCTTAGATCCTTGTATATCTTGTTGTATATCACATATATCCACTTCTATTCCCTCGTTTACTGTGCTGTCCTCTTAAATCCTTGGATATCTTGTTGTATCTACCTTATATCCAATTATTCTACCTCATATCATCTTCTGTCTCTCTTATATCCTTGGCTATTATGTTGTAACTTACTTATATCCACTTATATTCTAACGGTTCCTCTGCTGTCCTCTTAAATCCTTGGACATCTTGTTGTATCTCTCTTATATCCCATTATACTCCCTCATATCATCTTCTGTCTCTCGTATATCTTTGGATATTATGTTGTATCTCACTTATATCCACTTATATCCCCTCTTAGCCTGTTCTATCTTTCTTATATCCTTGGATATTATGTTGTACGTCACTTATATCAACTCACATTCCCCCATATCCTGATCTAGCTTTCTTAAGTACTTGGATATCTTGTTTATTCTCACTTATATCCAATTACAATCCCTCATAACATCTTCCCCTTTATATCTTTGGATATCATGTTGTATCACACTTATATGTACTTACATCCCCTCATATCCTGTTCTACCTGTCTTAGATCCGTGGATATTATGTTATATCTCACTTATATACACTTATATTCCTTGCATATTCTTCTACCTCTCTTATATCCTTGGATATTATGTTGTATCTCACTTATAGACACGCTAATTCCCTGGTATCCTCTTCTATCTCTCTTTTATTCTTGGATATTATGTTGTATCTCACTTATATACACTTAAATTTCCTTGTATCATCTTCTATCTCTCTTATATCCTTGGATCTTATGTTGTACACCACTTATATACACGTTAATTCCCTTGTATCCTGTTCTATCTCTCTTTCACCCTTGGATATTATGTTGTATCTCACTTATATGCACTAGAAGACCCTTATATCCTCTTCTGTCTCTCGAATATCCTTGCATATTATGTTGTATTTCATGTTCGACCGCGAACGTAAATCTGTCCGCGACGAAGATTATTTTTTG
>NW_027586570.1:0-1432 GCF_028453695.1 Augochlora pura
TCACAATGTTCGCATAGCATTGGTTAGTTCTCGAGTAATAATTTCCGTTCTCACGCTATCAACAACATTTCAACTTTTCTCTTTAGCTATCGCTTTTGCTTTTGATACGTCGAATGTCGCGTCAGTCACGTACGTATGACACTAATTTTTAACCCCTTGCACTACGATTCTTTTCACGCTGCGTTGATCGGTACTTATTTATCCTTAATATTTTTAATGAAAGGACCAGACAATTTTTATTCCTTTTATTGTCTTTATGTGGTTTTCTTTATAAGCTTTGATAACGGAAGAATTTATTTTTATTTGGATGTAGAAGAAATTAATAATATTAATATTTATTAAATCTTGCATGGAATATGTATCACGAGCCTGACTCGTTATAATAGTGCAAGGGGTTAACTAACTCTAGAAATTAATTTTTATCGTAATACATCGAACAAACTGAACGGCATTAATATCTTTAAAATACAAAATTGTAGAAACTAATATTACTTCTATGGTCAATTTTATTCTTCGGGTGTCAGCTTCATTAATTAAATGACTCTGTTAATGAGGGGATGTATGGAGTCGATATTCGTCACTTAACGTGAGACCATTCATGGGTCTACTATATCCCTCCCCTCCTATAAATAACATACAGTGGGTCAAAAAAGTATTGGCAGAACCAGTTTTCTTTGAATATCTTTGAACTATAAAGTAGTCTATTAACATTAACTATGTCTAGTTTATTAGTGTCTTTTAACGCACATAAATAGTATGTTTACTGAGAAGTCTCAGTTACTTGTTATAAGGAAATAAAGTCAAGAAAACGAAAAATCCAGAGTCAAAAAAGTATTGGCACACGTACGATTTTACTACAAGAGTAAGTGTTGCGCAATTGTAGAAGTGTACAATTAAACTTATTTAATGTTTGGTGTGCATGCCTTTAGGCATAATTACGGCTTTTAATCGATTAGATATCGATTCGATAAGTTTCTGCGTAATTTCCGATGAAATGTTAGACCACTCTTCGAAAAGCGTCGCTTTTAGATCATTTTTATTTTTAATTTTACTTTTCGTACTTTGAAATCTAAAATATGCCAAAGATTTTCTATCGGGTTAATATCCGGCGATTGAGGCGATGTAGGGAATTGTTTTGGTACAATAACCATTCCCTTGTTTTCCATGGCGTGTGCTTCGGGTCGTTGTCTTGTTGGAATCGAAACGATTCGTTTATGCCCATTTTTATTGCACTCGTTAACAAATTATTTCGCAACACGTCGATATAGGCGCTTGCATTCATTGTATCGTCAATAAAAGCCGAATTTCCTACTCCATCATATGACATACAGCCCCATACCATGGCATGACCACCGCCGTGTTTTACTGTAGGAATAATATTCTTTTGATTTAATTCGCTGTTCGGTTTCCTCCATACAAATCTTTTTCCATC